>NC_059359.1:7837772-8142772 GCF_019703515.2 Myxocyprinus asiaticus
TTGCAAAGATTTCAAACTTCTTTCACGTTGTCATTATGGGGTATTGTTTGTAGAACTGAGGAAAATAATGAATTAATCCATTTTGGAATAAGGCTGTAACATAACAAAATGTGGAAAAAGTGAAGTGCTGTGAGTACTTTCTGGATGCGCTGTATATTATGTTTTTATTTTTATTTTTTTTTATGCATGCAACAGGTAGGAGATGACAAGACCATCAAACAGTGGAACATTGAGGCACCAGGATATGGAGTGAAGGAGGAACCTATTAACACTATTTTGGGGAAGGTACAGTGAGCTGACCATGTTTATATTACAGTATAGGTCTGGGTAATATAGCTAAATATATGTTGATATTTTTGATGAGATAGTAGATTCAAAATATGTAATACCAAAAGGAAAATACAGTAAAGATCAACATCATCAGGTAATAGCCTACTAATTAAAAATCAGAAAAATGGCATTCCTTGTTTTAGAAGTTACAGATATAATTATTAAAAATAATAATTCAGAACATCATGTGTTGACAAAAGCCAATAGGTTAATAGGCTAATGTGTCTTGCAGGCCGTGTTCACAGGCATCGACCACCACCAGAGGGAGGGCATGTTCACAACCTGCGGTCAGATGGTGGAAATCTGGGATGAGCAGAGAATCAGCCCCATCCGCTCCTTCAGCTGTGGTGTGGACCGCTTCAGCTGCATCCGATACAACCCTGTGGAGGTGAGATCTTCATGTGCTATACCCGCACCCACCCCTTAGCAACAAGTTCTCAGATTTTCTAAAACAGCATTGAATAATGGCTGCAAAACTATTTAATTAAAATTCAGTTGACTTCAGTGGTGCTTTTCACAACATATACTGTAGCACGTCCCAAACGTATTATGACCGTGTGTTTGAAAGAAATCACATTTTAATCTAACCATCTTACTATCACTGCCATACTTCAGTGCCGTTCTCAAACTTTTTTTTTTGATGAGTGATTACATTGGAGATCAAATGGCATGAAATTATTGATTTAACACAGTTTATCAACCTTAAAATACATTTGTTGTTCATTGTAGACTTGAGCTTCTCGCCAGCTGTGCTTCAGACAGAAGTATTGTCTTATGACATCAGAGAATCTGCACCACTCTGAAAGGTGCGCAAACATATCTCTTATTTTGCCTTCCCTTTAATTATCGTCTTTTTCCTCTTCCCCTTTTTCTTTTCCCCTTCCATTTTTCTCTTCCTTGTCTTTTCCCTCTTTTTCTTTACTCTTTTACTCTAGTTTTAGTTTTACTCTAGTTTTTCTTTTTCCTCTTCCTCCCCATTTCCCTTTTTATTTCCTTTCCAGTTTTCCTCTTCCTTGTACTCTTCCTTTTTAGTGTTATTTCTTTTCCCTTCTCATCCATTTCCTCTTCCTTTTAGTTTTACTCTTTCCTCTTCCTTTACCTCTTCCTATTTTCTTTCTTTCCTTTCCAGTTTCCTTTTCCTTGTACTCTTCCCCTCTTCGTTTTAGTTTTACTATTTCTTTTCCCTCTTCTTAATCCATTTCCTCTTCCCTCTTTTAGTTTTCTTTTTGCGTTTTCCTCTTCTGTGTTGTAGTCCTTTTCCTCTTCCTTTCCCTCTTCATCCCCTTTTTCCTTTCCATTTTTCCTCTTATTCACCTACAGGAAGGGAGTTTGTTTCCGCCAGCTTTGATAAAACCATTCGCATCTTTCAGAAGGACAAAGGCCACAGCAGGTGAGTGCAATGAGGAAAGCTATAATGCAACAAACTGAAGTTAGAACTAGTGTAACGTCCTGATTATGTTAATGATTGTGGTATCAGTTGATCGGTCAGTGGATAAATTCAATGCATTACTTATTTGAGCTTGTATCCTGCAGCCTTTTTATCAAAGAGGAATAAGCCCTGAAGACTGAAGTGAACATAAAACACCATTCCTAACCCGTTTTACATTTTTAGTCGGAGTTATTTCTGAGAAAAACAGGATTCAACCAGAAAGAAATGTAGGGTGGGATTTTATGCTTCAGGAATTGATTGGATTTTGAAAAGTGAGGCAGATGTTATATGATAGGTTATTGGAGGGGAGAGGTTGAAAAATTTGACCCAGAGTGTGTTGGCCCCATAACATTTTACAAGGGTAGTTTTCTTTCAATGTGTTGATGTATTTCCCGTTAAAACAGGAAGTGTGGGCAGTATTTAACAATTTAAAAGAGCAAATCAAAATCATATTTATTGTGATTTCCAGTAAACTACAGGGAGGTTTACCACACTAAACGTATGCAGCATGTCATCTGTGTAAGATGGTCGACTGACAACAAATACATCCTGAGCGGCTCAGATGAAATGAGCATTCGCCTGTGGAAGGCCAGTGCCTCAGAAGCTCAGAGTGGTGAGAGCATCATCCAATTTTCGAAGTCACACAGAACGAGTTTTAACTTTATGACTCTAGGTTTTATATCTGATTTTTGAGTGTTACTTTTTGCAAATGCTCTCTGGTAGTTAATATTGGCTTCACTTTTCCCTATGACCACCAAGCACTTAAAATTAATTACACTCACAAATCACTTTCATTAAGCACATTTATGGCAGTGTTTCCACAATCTGAAGCCTGACCAGGGAAAGGCCCTGCAGTTTTATGGCACTTGTCAAAACACTATAATATGCTTTTGTTACTCGTGTAATAGAAAGCCCCAAATGATTTACCCCATAAAGTGAAGTTTTGCTTCCTGGGAAATCAGTACATGTTTGTTTTTTTTAAATATTTTGGCACACCTATATTTTCCCTTCTGTCAAAAAATAATAGCTAAAAAATATATATATATATATATATATATATATATATATATATATATATATATATATATATATATATATATATATATAATATATTATTAGCCTTTTGATGATTTTTCAACATATATTGCTATATACAGTTTATTTTTAAACAGTTTTTATTTTGGTCATAGTTTTAGTCTTAACAAAAATATCCTTTAAAATTAGTCAATATTTCATCACGTCATTCATTAATTTTAGTCAGTATTACTCATTTAAACGTACAAATAGCCTACTATACAACTGTCCTTGTTGTGAAAATCTGAGCTCCTGGAATAATAGCATATAATGAATTCGGGGTGGGTGATATGACCAAAATTATATATCATGAGTCATTTTCTATCATTATAACGATGTAGTAACCTTTTTTTTAAATCAATAAAAATAGGTTAACATATTAAATAACCATATTGTAATGCCTATTGTATAATCCAGTCAGTTACTTAAATACACCTCTTTTCTCTTTAATTGGAACTTGACAATGCTCAAAGAACAAAAAACAACAACATGGTTTTAAATAATTCTTACCATAATGTTTGCTATATTTCACATTATGCCGCATTTGTTTGTTGTTGTTGACCATTATTATTATTATAAAATTTATTTTAAAGCACTCTTGAATCTTCCCAAAACAATGCAATAAAAAGAATACATAAATTCTCAAAAAAAATAAAAATATTAATAATTTCATTCTTTTGTGTGCTTCATTTTGAGGAGGTAAAAGAGATTGCTTGTGTTACGAGAGATCATCATCATCATCGTGTGACAGTTTCCATATGACATTTTCTGCTCTGTGTCGGCTTTTGTGAACCTACAGCCTGTTGAACTCGTGTGCACTTTCGGTTCCAGAGAAAGCGCAGACTATGAAACACAGATGCATGTATCAGATGAGCCCTTATGAACTGCAGAACGCAAGATGGATGTCATTGAATTTGCTTGGGTGGTCTCCTGAAAAAGTTATGCCATAAACCCTGTTCATGTTACTTCAATTCAGTCTCATGTGAAGCTCTGCCCACTGATAGATAAGATTGGTGTTTTCAATCAATGGGATGACAATCAGGTGTGAGTGGGCACCCTGTTTTATTTAAAGAACAGGGATCTATCAAAGTCTGATCTTCACAATACATGTTTGTGGAAGTGTATCATTGCACGAACAAAGGAGATTTCTGAGGACCTCGGAAAAAGAGTTGTTGATGCTCATCAGGCTGGAAAAGGTTACAAAACCATCTCTAAAGAGTTTGGACTCCACCAATCCACAGTCAGACAGATTGTGTACAAATGGAGGAAAATCAAGACCATTGTTACCCTCCCCAAGAGTTGTCGACCAACAAAGATCTCCAAGAGCAAGGCGTGTAATAGTCTGCGAGGTCACAAAGGAACCTAAGGTAACTTCTAAGCAACTAAAGGCCCCTCTCACATTGGCTAATGTTAACGTTCATGAGTTCACCATCAGGAGAACACTGAACAACAATGGTGTGCATGGCAGGGTTGCAAGGAGAAAGTCACTGCTCTCCAAAAAAAGCATTGCTGCCCATCTGCAGTTTGCTAAAGATCATGTGGACAAGCCAGAATGCTATTTGAAATTCTTTTTTTTTTTTGTGGACGGATGAGCCCAAAATAGAACTTTTTGGTTTAAATTAGAAGCATTATGTTTGGAGACAGGAAAACACTGCATTCCAGCATAAGAACCTTATCCCATCTGTGAAACATGGTGGTGATAGTATCATTGTCTGGGCCTGTTATGCAGCATCCGGGCCAGGACGGCTTGCCATAATTGATGGAACAATGAATTCTGAATTATACCAGCGAATTTTAAAGGAAAATATCAGGACATCTATCTGTGAACTGAATCTTAAGAGAAAGTGGGTCATGCAGCAAGACCATGACGCTAAGCACAAGTCGTTCTACCAAAGAATGGTTAAAGAAGAATAGTTAATGTTTTGGAATGGCCAAGTCAAAGTCCTGACCTTAATCCAATAGAAATGTTGTGGAAGGATCTGAAGCGAGCAGTTCTTGTGAGGAAACACAGCAACATCCCAGAGGTGAAGCTGTTCTGTACATAGGAATGGGCTAAAATTCCTCCAAGCCGATGTGCAGGACTGATCAGCGGTTACCGGAAACATTTAGTTGCAGTTATTGCTGCACAAGGGGGGTCACACCAGATACTGAAAGCAAAGGTTCACATATTTTTGCAGATTTGTAATATTGGATCATATATTTTTGTCTTGTTTGTTTGTTTAATTGGGTTCTCTTTATCTACTTTTAGGACTTGTGTGAAAATCTGCTGATGCTTTAGGTCATATTTATGCAGAAATATAGAAAACTCTAAAGAGTTCACAAACTTTCAAGCACCACTGTATATGTTGTGGATATAGTGATTTAATCATGTTTAAATAGGATGTGTTTGGTGGCCTGGGTAGCTCAGTGGTAAAGACGCTGGCTACCACCCCTGGAGTTCGCGAATTTGAATCCCAGGGCGTGCTGAGTGACTCCAGCCAGGTCTCCTAAGCAACCAAATTGGCCCAGTTGCTAGGGAGTGTTGAGTCACATGGGGTAACCTCCTCGTGATCGCTATAATGTGGTACATTCTCGGTGGGGAGCGTGGTGAGTTGAGCGTGGTTGCTGCAGTCGGTGGCGTGAAGCCTCCACACACGCTATGTCTCCGTGGCAGCGTGCTCAACAAGCCAAGTGATAAGATGTGCGGGTTGACGATCTCAGACACGGAGGCAACTGGGATTCGTCCTCCGCCACCCAAACTGAGGCGAATCACTATGCGACCACGAGGACTTAAAAGCACATTGGGAATTGGGCATTCCAAATTGGGAGAAAAAAAAGGATGTATTTGTTTAACAAGTTTTAAAGAGCCCATATTATGCTCATTTTTTGGGGGGGATCTACTAGGATAGGTTTACATGCTTTAATGTTCAAACACATTTTTCTCATACTGTACATTGCTGAAGCACCTCTTTTTCACCCTCCGTCTGAAACGCTCTGATTTACCTCCTGTCTCTTTAAAGCCCCCCGTTCCGAAAAGCCCAGTCTGCTCACATTGGTCAGCTGGCCCAGTCTGTTGTGATTGGTCAACCGCTTAGAGCGTGTGTCGGAAATGTAACGCACCTTACCATAACTGAGTTTCAGCTCCCGAGGCTTCCTTAGCAGCGCATTCCTGAGGCGGGCATTATGCAAATGTGTTACAAAGTGACGTAATGGAAGTAATGGCTAGACTGCAAACCAGGCACTTCAGGAGCAGTGTTTTTGGCAGAGAGTAACTCCCTTTGGCGTGGACTTTGTGCTTTGTAACTTTGCAGACCTTTTACATGCGCACACACAGCTATATTACACACTAAAGGAACTGGAAAATCCCCAAAAGCATAATAAAAGGCCTCTTTAAAGCAGTTAATTTAGCCGGTGTTCAATTCACACACCTCAAGCAGGGAAATCCCCAACACACTGGATTGTTGGATTAGCTGAATCCACATATAATATCTTCTATAAACAGATGTTTCTTGTTAATATCTTGCAGTATTTGTTCCTATTCTTATTTTCATCAACAGCTTTAATAAAATTGTTTAATTATCGTCATGATGCGTCTTTCATCTCGTATTCATTATCGTTGACTTGATCAAAAAACAAACTTTGTCAATGAACGTTTTGGTCAGTGATTTCATTAGAGATTAACACTGGCTATATATGCATTTGCTCTCAAATGACTTTAAGAGTGATTTTTTTATTTTTATTTTTTTTATTATATTTGTATTATATTATTTTTCCAATCAGAGCAACCATCCTTTCAACCAAATTGCCATGGTTGCCAAGTGGATAAAGAAAAAATGTAATACAAGAAATAAAGTGCAGCAAAAATCTTGGATAAAACCATGTCTATTAAGGCTTCCCCATCAAAAAAAGAAGCTGTTAGGCAGTATGTTAGTCTCAGTCACCAGTCGCTTTTCATTGCATCTTTTTTCCATACCATGGAAGTGAATGGTGATTGAGGGTGTCATTCTGCCTAACTTTTCTTTTGTATTCCACGGAAGAAAGTCATGAGTTTGAAACCACATTAGGGTGAGAAAATGATTACAGAATTTTAGTTTGTGGTTGAACTATCAACCTCATGTGGAAGCAAAGATTGTTGTTCTGCTGATACAGTGGTTGGTTCTGCTCCAGGTGGACAGTAGTTTCTTGTCCTGATCATCTTGTATCAGCTCCAGAAAGGCCATCTGATTCTCTTGCAGTCCAGCGTTGGCAAGTTTTGGGCTTTTCCTGGACTGGAATAGAGAGAGATTTATTCTGATGCTTTTCACTTAAAGGGATCAGTGCAGCTATCAGCACTTTGAATCGGCCAATCACTTAAAGCATCAAAATAATGAAGGCATTAAACTATCAAGCACATGACAGGATTTAATTGCAGTAACAGATGCTGAATCAAGAGTCTGCTATATGGAAAGCTCTTTGGACTTGTAAAAGAGACCTAATTTGCCTGGGTTTGCTTTTTGCTTTAGTTTCTATTTGCCATCTGACATTGAAAATGACCATTTTACTATAATAATTGAAGGCTACAACATAAATGTGATAGTTCATCCAAGAATGAAAATTCTGTCATTACTTAATCTCTCCTCATTCAACACGAGGAGAATTTTTAATGAATATCATGCTCCGTCTTATCTATGCAGTATCAGGGACTCACTTTAAAGCTTAAAGGACCCTCAAGTATCATAAAAGTAGTCCATGAGACTTGTGCATAATATTCCAAGTCTTCTGAAGGCAATCAATTGGTTTTTGGTGAGAACCAGCCCGAAATATCATTTTGTTTTAGTGTTGACGTCCGTTGCGTGTTCGTGAGCGCTATGAGAGAAGCTTGTTCACAATGGCTCACGTGTCCGCATGAGAACTTGCGTTGTTTTTACACTAAACGATGCATAGTTTTAATGTAAATATTGCAAATACAGCATTGTTTTTTTTATTTGTCTTTATATTATTGTTTATTTTTTTTAACTATGGCTTTAATGTCCCTAACCATACTTGGATTACATTTTTAGGTTTTGTGTTTTATTAAAGTATCAGAGATATTCTTGCATCAAGTATTATGGGATGTTTCTATGGAAACAGCAGAGTCATGTTTGTGCTGAGATTTCTCTTGCTCATGTGAACAGTGTCAAGTAATTCGTAAATAAGAATTAACAGGCCTTACGATTTTCCTCTCGAGGGCTCTGATGGCATCAGCAGCTATAAGATTACCTTAAACAAATTGAATTTGAGAAAATCATTGCTTTTAATTAGAATAAAAGCTCTCAGAGGGGTGTGTAGTGAGACGAGCTGTTGCCTGGGAGCCGCACAAATTTTATGACTAAGAGAGACATATTATGGGAGCATCTGTGCATTTAAAAGCTAAGCTTCATTCTTATTGGATGTGCTTGAACTAAAGAATGTGCTTATGGTGATTGCTAAATTAAATAGACTTATCAAGGAATTGAGTGTTTGTGCCACCACAATTTTGTTATTTAAAGGGATAGTTCACCCAAAAAGAAACATTCTCTCATTATTACCCTCATTCTATCCCAGATTTGTAGGACTTTCTTCTGCTGAACACAGAGATTTTTAGAAAGATATCTCTGCTCTGTAGGTCCATTCAATGCATGTGAATGTTGGCCAGAACTTTGAAGGTCCAAAAAGCACAAAGGCAGCATAAAATATATCCATGTGACATCAATGATTAAATACATGTCTTTAGAAGCGATATGATAGTTGTGGATGAGAAACAGATCAATATTTAAGTCCTTTTTTACTATAAATATCCCCTTTCACATTCTTTTGTTTTTGGCAATTCTCAATCTTTGTGTTAAACTTCTACGCCACTACACTACTTCTTAAACACTAAATTTACCAAAAAAGCCAAAAATTTACTTTTACATGACATTTGAAATAATCATGTTATTCTCTACTTTTGATGTCAAACCGTGAAGAGGCATACACTCAACATGTGGCCATATGTAACATTGTGCTTTGTGTGGATTATCTAATGATCTATGCATCAGATTGCGTTTTGTGTGGGTTCATTTGAAAGATAATCATAATAATGGTATGTGATATTTTACGTTCCATTTATTTTTCATGAAGTTATAAGCTAAAATGCGGCATATAAGCAACACCAACATAATTGTCAAAGACATATACAGTTGAAGTCATAAGTTTACATACACCTTAGCCAAATACATTTAAACTCTGTTTTTCACAATTCCTGACATTTAATTGTAGAAAACATTCCCTGTCAGTTAGGATCACTATTTTATTTTAAGAATGTGAAATGTCAGAATAATAGTAGAGAGAATGATTGATTTATTTCAGCTTTTATTTCTTTCATCACATCCCTAATGGGTCAGAAGTTTACAGACACTGTTAGTATTTGGTAGCATTGCCTTTTAAATGGATTAACTTGGGTCAAACGTTTTGGGTAGCCTTCCACAAGCTTCTCACAATAAGTTGCTGGAATTTTGGCCCATTCCTCCAGACAGAACTGGTGTAACTGAGTCAGGTTTGTAGGCCTCCTTGCTCACACATGTTTTTTCAGGTCTGCCCACAAATTTTCTATCAGTTTGAGGTCAGGGCTTTGTGATGGCCACTCCAATACCTTAACTTTAAGCCATTTTGCCACAACTTTGGAGGTATGCTTGGGCTCATTGTCCATTTGGAAGACCCATTTGCGACCGAGCTTTAACTTCCTGACTGATGTCTTGATGTTGCTCCAATATATCCACATAATTTTCCTTCATGATGCCATCTATTTTGTGAGGTACACCAGTCCCTCCTGCAGCAAAGCACCCCGAGAACATGATGCTGCCACCGCCATGCTTCATGGTTGGGATTGTGTTCTCCGGCTTGCAAGCCTCACCCTTTTTCCTCCAAACATAACGATGGTCATTATGGCCAAACAGTTCAAGTTTTGTTTCAGCAGACCAGAGTGCATTTCTCTAAAAAGTAAGATCTTTGTCCCCATGTGCACTTGCAAACTGTAGTCTGGCTTTTTTATGGTTGTTTTGGAGCAGTGGCTTCTTCCTTGCTGAGCAGCCTTTCAGGTTATGTCAATATAGGACTCATTTTACTGTGGATATAGATACTTGTCTACCTGTTTCCTCCAGCATCTTCACAAGGTCCTTTTGCTGTTATTCTGTGATTGATTTGCATTTTTCGCACCAAAATACATTAATCTCTAGGAGACAGAATGTGTCCCCTTCCTGAGCGGTATGATGGCTGCGTGGTCCCATGGTGTTTATACTTGCGTACTATTGTTTGTACAAATGAACGTGGTACCTTCAGGCATTTGGAAATTGCTCCCAAGGATGAACCAGACTTGTGGAGTTCCACAATTTTTTTTCTGAGTTCTTGGCTGATTTTCTTTTGATTTTCCCATGATATCAAACAAAGAAGCACCGAGTTTGAAGGTAGGCCTTACATACATCCACAGGTACACTATCAGTACCTATCAGAAGCTAATTACCTAAAGGATTGACATCATTTTCTGGAATTTTCCAAGCTGCTTGAAAGCAGAGTTAACTTAGTGTATGTAAACTTCTGACCCAGAATTGTGATCGTCAATTAAAAGTGAAACAATCTGTCTGTGAACAATTATTGGAAAAATTACTCATGTCATGCACAAAGAAGATGTCCTAAATGACTTGACAAAACTATAGTTTGCTAATATGAAATCTGTGGAGTGGTTAAATGAGTTTTATTGACTTCAACCTAAGTGAATGTAAACGTCTGACTTCAGCTGGTACTTGCTATATTTTTGTCTGAGTAAAACAAATTGGCTGGTTGTATTCTACTTTTTGAGAGCTTTCTAACATGACACATTGCTATTTGATGCGTTTGATGTTTTTACTGATTACAATATGTACAGTGCAAAGTTTTTTTTTTTTTTTTTTATGTATTAAAACGGAACGCTTCTGATTTGTCTGCAAATTTCAAAGCACTTGTTCAGTTTTGGTAATAATGCCTGCATGCATTTTAAAGAAGAGCTTCTAAGCTTTCAAACGATACCGATTTTGTGTTGGTCAAGACTGTAGTTATTAATATATTTGACAAAAAAAATTCTCACTGGCCCATCCGAGCTTAAAGGGCTAACTAAAGTAATTTGTTTATAAATTAATAAGTAATAACCAAGCGAAGTCGCTGTGTTCTGTTAAGAAATAAAAACAATCTCTGAGAGTAAATTAATAGCTGATTACTAACACTTAAGTTGTGATCTCGAGAAAACAACTTTATATCGTGATGTGAAGAAAACAAGATTTTGTGTTGAGCTCATGAGAAAATTAAGTCGTGATCAGGCCGGGAAAAAAAAAGTGAAACCACGGACAAAACAGGCTTCCATATAAAACATATTGAAAGATATATATTTTTAAAAAATCATTGTATTGCCAAGCCCCAGTTTTACCTTTTATGACTGTCCTCATGTGAGCACATTCAGGCTACAGAGTGAAAGATAACCATAGACATACGTATATGTGCTTATGTATTTCATTCAATTTATTCTGAAACCTGTTTAACCTTTTTTACCTTTAACCCATTTATTGTTTCACAATTAAAGGTGGAGTGTGTAATTTTAATCCAATACACTTTTTGTGAAAGAAAATAAATAATTTGTACACAGCCCTGGCTCTGTAAATGGGGAAAATAAACAAAGTGGGTCAGACCGATCCACAAAATACTGTTGCGATCACACAGCAGTGGCAATGGGCGTGCATGAATTTGTGGGGTGGACCTTCTGAAGGAGCACTGAAGGGAGGAGTGTTTGGCTGTTGAGTTCAAATATCAATAATCTTTCTCAGGAATCGCTTACTCCACCTACATGAAAACCAGTTGAACCGAAACACCAGCAATATTATCAGAGGTCTTTATTACGACGTTAAACATTTATCATTTTTTATTTAGAATGGCCTGTTTGTTCAAGGGAATCGGAGAGTGCGAAAGGGTGTGATGAGTCTGAGGGGTGTTGGCAAAGATTGTTTGAGAAAACGTTATTTTTGTAATTTCGTTTGGTGCCACTAGTAGCGCAGAAATCACACACTCCTTTAAGTTTGCCATTTTTAAATCTCTTTGGCTCCGTTGTACTGGAGACTAAATGAATCCTTGTTTGATTGTCATTTTGATTGCCTGTGTTTCTGTGTCTTTTTAGGGAACAATGTATGCAAACAAAGCAAGCCAGGATCTGTTCCCGTGGTGACAGAGGAGAAGAAATGTGGTGGCTGTTGTAGAATAAAAGATTATTTAAAGAGGTGGTATCAGTGAATGGGTATCTGTTCTTCACACATGGACACGTTCCAGAATATTCCACCCTTGTCCCCTCTTGTATGGCAGTAAAAATTGACCTTTTTTTTTTTTTTTTGTGTGTGTGTGTGCATTATATATAATATATATGAACTTTTAGCATACATTTATCATGTAGTATGCTGATACTTTTGAGTTTGTTACATACACGTTCAGTGGAGGTTTTTTTTTTTTTTTTTTTTTTATAATAAAGTTTTTACATGGACAAATACTGAGCGTGGAAATCATTCTAGCCCGGCTGTTTTTATAATTTGGTTGACTGAGCAATAAAATCTTCAGGTGTAAAATGATCTGAAACATCTTTATTTGTGAGTTGTCATGTTTCCAATTTACCCTTTGCTAACCATGACATGTTTTACTGTGGTTTTTGGATAATTGCTGTAAAATGTCTGTAATACATCAAGGCAGCGTTCAGCAAAGCTTAGGCCAGATGTCTCCATTCTCATAGACCTATGTACCACCTTAAAATAAATGCAAACCTTTTGTTTTACAACTTTCTTTTCTTGTGTTGTGTATAATCTTCTCATCCTGTAAAAGACTTATTGCTCTGAGACAAACTACTTTTCACATCTTAAGTCCATAATCTCATCATCTCAATCTGATCTCATTTAAACAACATGACGAATAAATAAACACTTGTCAGTGTTTTGGCCATTATTTATATATATATTATTATTGATTTATTTTTTTTTTCAGACCTATAGAGATGATAAAATATAAGTCTGGGTAGCACTTTCTAATAACTTGTATTAAATCATTAACAAACATCAGGTTAGTAGCTCATGTACATTCAGATCAGACTAGGCATATTTATTTTCAAGTAATTTTTATTTGAATACACATCAACTAATGATATTATAATGATAAAATGCAATCTTTTTTATAATTGAAATTAAGTGAGGTTGAATTAATAATACAATATAATTCTTATTAATTATCTCATGAATATTTAATGTTTATTAATGGTTAAACGCATAGTCAGCTGAAAAGTGTGGGGTTTTATCCGACTCTACATCTAAATGAACGTGGATGTTTTATTTAGCAGTTTAAAATGTAATTGAACATTATCGTCTCTTAAAAGTCCTGACATTATTAAAGGTAGTATAATAAATTGACGCATTATTGGTCGCTACTTATCATTGGCAAAGGGCTCTGCTTGAGTCATTTTTAGAATTTATGGCCGGTCCTATTCGAATGCGTATTCCAGTCCGCATTTTTCACGTTGATCCCGAACTATCTGTCAATGAAATTGCGAGTTCTACTATGGCAAAGGGCAAGCTAAATATTAATTAGGTCGTGCTGACGTTACGTCGATACCTTCCAATGGCGGAGGTTGGTTTTTAAATATTAATTAGGCACGCTGAAGTTAAGCGAAGACTTTGCTCCTGAATATTAATTAGGTAGGCTGACGTTGCGTCGTTACCTTCCAATAGCGACAGGCAGAGTTATGAATATTTATAATCCTCAACTTGAGTCCTTTCTGGTTGGCTCCTGAATATTAATTAGGTAAGGCTGACGTTGCGTCGTTACGTTCCAATAGCGACAGGCAGTGTTATGAATATTTATAATCCTCAACTCGTGTCCTTTCTAGTTGGCTCCTGAATATTAAACAGGTCATTCTGACGTTGCGTCGTTACCTTTCAAAAGCGAAGGCTTGAACTATGAATATTAACAGCGAAGCCTTCACCACAGTAGCATTCGTAATTTCGTCTCGCGGCCGGAAGGCTTTGCTCCTCCCACACTCTTCCAATCGGGAGTCGGTGTCGCTGCATCCATTTGTGTGTATTTAAGATATCTTGAAGAATTAACAAACCTGGAGGTAAGCGAGGCACGGAGGAGCGGAGGGACTCGAAAAGGAAACAAACGTGAGGGGGATTCGACATCTTTATTATGAAATACAAACGAACTTTTCCCGGACGATGACAACGATGGGTTAGACTGGATTGAACGCGATGATGGCCAAATAAAAGGCAAGAGCACCTTTCACCTGCTCAAAGCAAGGAAATATGGAAGAAACACGCTATCTTATTCGTAATACATTGTCTTTTTATTTCGTTTTCTTCTGCTATGAGGAAAAATAAGAGATGTATACAGGATTAGAGGAATTTATATATAGCCATTGCTTTGAAAATGGACCTATTGCTCAGAGACTGATTGATCTAACGTTGTAAAATCCATCTTATATGTAGTCTAAAATCCTTGTAAACACGTAATGGTATAACTAGTATTATTTTCCTTTAACAAGCTCTTACAGCGTAAAACAGCAAGATGTTTGCCTCAGAGATGGTGTTGTGGCTTATGATGGTTTGATTCCTGAGCCAGCAAAAAACCCATTGATCATTGATCAGATAAGGCGTTGTATTTTCATCATTGATTAAATGTGATTATTGATCCTCCTCAGCAGTAGTGTGTAAAGATGTCCGCTCCAGCCGGGCCCCGCAGCGGGCCTGTTCTGCCGGAGATGCCGGACCTGAGCCACCTCACCGAGGACGAGAGGAAGATCATCCTCGGTGTCATGGACAGGCAGAAGAAAGAGGAGGAAAAGGAGCAGTCCATGTTGAAGTAAGCTCTTTATGGATCTTATACGAGATGAAAATGGATCTCATGCCATTTGGTTGAAGGATGGAGGCTGAGTGAAAGCTTGAGTGGACAGAGGAGGTGGGAATGTGTGTGGAATATCACTGGAAATGTAGGTTATTGGTTTGATTGGACATAAAGAGCCCTTTCAAATACGTGTGTTGTTGCTTTAGTTGGTAGAGAAATCAGGGGAATCACATTTGAGGTTTTAGTCAGAGATTTTCTATGTGCTGTCTCTTTTATATGGAGATCAGGCCTCTGTTTCAGTCTCTTGGCTTTGGATTGTGTTGGCAACGGACGCCATTTTTACCTTTAATTTACTGCACACTTCATAATGACAGCTTGTAGTCTGAGAGCTCGTTTTTCCACTTTAATCGATATGAATATCTGATATTGTTTTGACCTGAGCATTGAAATAAGGGCGCCAGAGATTTCAGCACCACGGCGCTGTCCACTGAACAAAACCAATGAGCGGTGTTCTGGAGGCGGGCTGATTGTCCAGGATTGTAAAAGACGAAGAATTTAACATAGTTTACAGTGTAGTTATACAGTATATTTTGTTAGATTATATGCTATCAAATAGGCCTTTAGTGATTGGGTATTTTGAAACGGTTCTATATAGAACCAAACAATATTCTATTACTTGATTCATCTTTGGAACCCCTAAAAAGTTCCATATAGAATCATTTAGAAACGTTCAGTCAAAAGAACTCGAAGTGGGAGTTGTTCCCATTTTTTTTTAATTTCTTTTATTTTTTTTATTTTTTTGGGCCAGTGAATATAATGTACATTTGTATTAAATAGTTTGTTTGGATCCACTGAAAGAACTATTGCAATAAGACATTTATAGATGATAAAGACTTAATAGAGCTGAGGAACCCTTTTTTAAATTTATTTATTTATTTATTTTTAAAGCTAGTCTTTCTATTCACAATTTAAAAGTCAAAAACACATCAATGTATTGTGCAAAATGCTTAGTGGGACATTAGTTTCCTAAGGTCCTATGAACTGAAATTTACATTGCTGCAATATATGGCTTTAAATAATTTGCCATCATTTATGCCTTTAGTGATTGGATTTTGCTAGCAATGTGTTCTCACATAGCAGATAACACTGTAGAAAAAATGGTTCTATATAGAAAACGAAAAAGGATTCAATTAATCGATTAATCTTTGGAACTTCTAAAAGTTCCATATAGAATCATTTAGAAATGTTCAATCAAAATAACTTAAAGTGCTCTTTTTATCCAAGCTGAGAGGTTCTATTTAGAACCAAGGGTTCCAAACATGGAATCACATTTTATGGATATAGTTTTTGCATTATGGCCAATAAATATCATGGATATTTGAATTAAATAGTTTATTTAGATGAAAAGTATGAAAAGTATAGCAGAGGTAAACCTTTTTTTTTTTTTTTTTTACATTGACACGAGTCTAAAAAACATCAGTGTTATAGTGCAAAATGCATAATGGGACATTCATTTCTTTAACCTAAAGTCCCGTAAATTGTTCATTAGTAGCATTATTCATATTTTTAATAGCCCTTTTAGGTTTGATATTTATTTGATCAGCCTTATCACCAAGGACGAAACCACATATTCAGATTTGGGGGGACCAAATGCAATAATTTAATAGTCAACCATGGAAAGAAAAAAAAAAACATGTCAGTAGAGCACTATAAGGAATATTGGAGGGGACATGTTCCCCTTAATGTCTATGGTGGTTATGGCCCTGCTTATCACTCTGTAATCAGCATAGAAAAAACAGAAAGATACTTAAACTAAATGATGATTGCAAGCTGATATCCCCCTGCTAATGAAATGCAGATAAGTTTTGGTCTAAATTCTCCACTCCTTACATTTTGCATGTAGAAACAGTATAAAAATACATCTAATTAAAATACAAATCTTAGACACTAGATTCAAAGCATTTGCAGTTCTGTGTATTGTCTTTGGATCCATCTTGGATCTTTTGTGGCTGTGGAGACAGATCTGTCTTTAGTTAAATATTAACTCTACAGCATGGAAATAGAGCCGATTCCATGCAATAAGCGAAGTAAACATGAGTCACAGACGTAAAGCCAAATGCCACCTCAGTGCTGGTGTGTGTGTGTTAAATGAATCACTAAATACATCCCTCTTAAACACACGCATCAACCATTCATAGTTTGGACACGGTGAATAAGAGGAAGAGAGAGATAATGTTAGCCACTCGAATGCTGATGTCATATAAGGGAGGGTGACGGTTGGTTGCCATCAGTGTGGACACTGTCATGAGGCCTCTGATCTTTTTTAGAGTAGTGTGCAAACGGCCGGTGTAGAGTTACACAACAACAGAGTGGCTTGTTGGCCCCTGAGTGTTGCTTATGCTGATCAGTGAGTGTACAGTGTGCTGCTGCACATATCATGTGACGGCCTTATCACATTCTACTCACTGGTCCACAAGGCCATTCATTTATTTGTGTTTTTTTAAAGGGGGCCGATCATGCAATTTTAAAATAAATGTATTTTTTTTTTTGTCCATGAAGTTAATCAACATTTTAATTATAAAATTATAAAGTTAATCAACATTTTTTGCACCCAGAACAGTCATAATTGAGTTTTTCAGGACCATTTTCCAACTTCTCTCTGACCCTTTGATTAAAATGGGCTGTTTTTTTTTCTACTGCACCTTTAAGACATTCAGTACAGTATATATTAGTGATGTGCCAGGGTGGTCAACTAATCGACTAGTCGTCGAACAGCTGAACAGCTGATTGATGAGGTTGACTACTAACATTAATATTTTTAGTAGTGGTGGTGGTTTTAATGGGAGACGCAATTCTCAAATTAACTGAAATACGCAACTTTTTAGAGAGCGTTGTTTTTATTTTGTGTGTGTGTGTGATGATAGCTTGCTATGCTTGACAGTGAATAATAGTCAGCACAGTAAAACCCTTTAGGTTGAGTCTTTTTTGTACTGTTATTACAGCAAAGCGCTGCATCAACAATACATTTCAAGACGATCACTGTCAGATGTTAAATCCTTTGCTGTAAATAATTTTCTCGTATATGTGAGGTGTTGTGGAGAGACTGACACTGCTTAAATAAATAGTTGCAGTAAAAAAGGTTTAAACTGCTTGCTGTCATGAACTAGATATGTACCTGCAATATTATGTTGCAGTTCTGCACTTTTGAATGCGCAGCGAGGATCACCCTGAAGCACTCCAGTTACGTAGAAGCGTGTCATTCTGCGTTGAGGATGCGCATGAGTGGTTTTGTGCCACTCTGTATTGGAGCCTTTTTTTATTTCTTTCTTTGATTGTTTAGTGCAATAAGATGTTATAGTTATTTATCCTATTTATTTGTTGAATATCCGTTAGTCACCATTTTAAAGTGCTGCACTTAGCGTCCATATATCCCTCTAAAAGGCATCTGATTGGGGTCACATGAACATAATGGAGCATAATTATACATTATTATTCTTAAAGGGATACTTCACCCAAAAATGAAAATTCTCTCTTCATTTAATCACCCTCATGCCATCCCAGATGTGTTTGACTTTCTTTCTTCTGCTGAACACAAACAAAGATTGTTAGAAGATATTTCAGCTCTGTAGGTCCATACAATGCAAGTGAATAGTGGACAGAACTTTGAAGCTTCATAAAGCACGTAAAGGCAGCATAAAAATAATCTATAAGACTATTAAATCCATATCTTCAGAAGTGATATGATAGGTGTGGATACGAAACAGATCAATATTTAAGTCCTTTTTTCACTATAAATTCTCCTCCCTGCCCAGTAGGTGGCAATATGCATGAAGACTGTGAATCGCCAAAAACAAAAGTAGAAGAATGTGAAAGTGAACGTGAAGATTTATTTATATACAGGATATACTGTATATATCAGTGTTTCATACAGAATTCAACTCTTGCAGCGGGGGGTCTTCACTGTTTGATTATAATACATGAATACTTTTTAAAGCTACTAAAGTTATCCAGTCAAGAGCAGTGAGTGGTTTTCTTGTTATGGTTGTTTGATTCATATAATGACACGCTAGACTGCAGCAGGTCTGTTAGCTTACATTTACACTTACAAATCCGACAGTTTTTGATGCAAATCAGCTTTTTCCCCCACTGTTTACCTTCACTTTAGACATAACTCACTGTGTTTACATGAATACCTCACCAAGACGGGCATTTTGGTGTAATTTTGAAATGTATTTGACCGTTCATGTGTTTATACGCATCACCACAAGCGTTTCGAAACCCACGCGTATGTTCAGCACACACACATAAGCCGATCGCTAGCGAATTATACAGTTATGCACTCTGGGTTATTATTAAAAATATTAACTTTGTAATATGTGGCACAGGCCTAGACAATATCACAATTGTAGCCATATATTTTTTCATTAATGAAGTTTTAATCAGGCTATTTGTACGGCCGAAATAAAAAATAAGCGTTAATGTTGAGCCCTAATTACAAATGAATTATAATAACTAATAACAACAACCCTTTTATTATTATTAAACAAGTAATATTTCTCTAATAATTTCTTAATTTGTACATGGCATTGCTATGGGATCTGGTAATTGTATAGTAACTTGTAGTGGTCAGTTCAAGTGAATTTAGAGCACTGTAAATACAATTGAATGCAACACATCCATTATTCTGTGCATGAGATGAGATTCGTGGAGGGAGTACAGACAGAACCTCCTCACATGCACTCAGAACAGAGCTCTGCAGAGCAGCGCATGGCGCATGCAGACTGTTTGCTTAATTAGATCACAGCCCTTTGCAGTTTAATATTCATAAGGTCATATCTTGATTTCGATTTTATTTCAATTGATCGTTCAGCCCTACACAATGCAATAGAAAGACATGTTGTTTTTGCGTTAATTTGCGGAACACGTTCTTTTTATCTCATCACATTGAATTCAGACTGCAAGCTCACAACTTGAGTATCATTCTCTTGCCGTGGCACTGGAGATTCAGTAGCGGAGGAGCGCCACTGCTGAATAGCGGTGCAGGAAACACTGGTGTGTGTGTGTGTATATATATATATATATATATATATATATATATATATATATACACACACTATATATATCTATCTATATATATATATATATATATATATATATATATATATATATATATCTATATCTCTATAGAGAGAGAGAGAGAGAGAGAGAGAGAGAGAGACAGAGAGAGAGAGAGAGAGATAGATATATAATGACCTCTGTTTTGAATGGTTAATCTCTTTGGAATTTAACAGACCTTTTTTTTTTTTTTTGCTGCTCTGCCTTTAAGACTTTTATGTAACGCCTTCTTTGCATGTGAAATGAGAATACTAATACTTGTGGGTTTGCTGTCAGGGTTCAATATAGTTTTTAATTCATTCAGTAACTGCCCCTTGCAAAGCCTTCGTTACATTGTGACAGCTACACAAAACAATGAAATGTGCCGCACAATTGGTTTAGATAAACTTCAGTTGCTTGTTTCTTACATAGTTTGTTTTTATTTTTATTTTTATTTATTTTTTCTCCCCTTTTCTCCCCCAATTTGGAATGCCCAATTCCCAATGCACTCTAAGTCCTCGTGGTGGCGTAGTGACTCTCCTCAAGCCGACGAATCTCAGTTGCCTCCGCGTCTGAGACCGACAATCTGCACATCTTATCACGTGGCTTGTTGAGCGCATTACCACGGAGACGTAGCGCATGTGGAGGCCCACGAGGAGGTTACCCCATGTGACACTACCCTCCCTAGCAACCGGGTCAATTTGGTTGCTTAGGAGACCTGGCTGGAGTCACTCAGCACACCCTGGATTCGAACTCAGGATTGGTAGTCAGCGTGTTTCTTACATTGTTAATGCATTTTAAAATATGTAAAAAAGTTGTGAAACTTCAAATTTCTTACATGAGCATTTTACAACTTAGTTAGATGCTCTTTTTGGACCAGGGAGGAAGTTTTGAGTTCTGAAAGTTACAGTATGTTTTCATAGTATAATGAAGTATTTCAAAAGATTCTTACTTATTTTTTGTCGATTCCTCATGATATGACTCTTCAAGTTTTGTATCATACGATATTTGCTCATTACCTTAACAGAGTTTTGGGGAACGTGATACAGTACTTTTTTCTAAAGCACAGGCTTAGATTTTTGACTGGTCAGAACAGTGATTGATTACAAGCAGGTTTATTGGTTAAATGGTTGCTAATGAGATTTTTAGATCAGTGCCAGATGTGCGGATCAAGTTATCAAATTAATTGTGAAAATATTTATTGGAGCTCTAAAATTGGTCATCAAGACCTACTGCTTATCAAAACAGTAAATATTTTTTTGACATTATCTGCACATTATCGTAATTAATATTTATGAGTTTCACCACTTCGTGAAGTCAAAGCACCCAAAAATAAATAAATAAATGTTTTAAAATTTTACAGTTCCATTCATGTCCATAGCACAAGCGGTATGGAACGAGTTTCACGCAAAAGTTTAATACTTATGTTTAGGAGTATGTTTGAATCCCTAACCCTAAGTATGAATAGTACTGATAGTGATGCTTGCCTTAGCAAATACCACTAATTCTTTTTAACCAATCATAGACAGTCAAAGTTTGACACAATGCTTGTCTTTAGAATCCATATAATGGATATTATATAGGTCATGGTCGTGATAATGGATATAATGCTGTGCACAGCAAGTGGCAATTTGCTCATACATGGAAATTTGCTTCCACAGTATTCGCAGGAACCCCTCCTCCAATCTGTCTGTGAGGAACGCCATTATCATTCTACTGGACGACAAACTGTATACATGCGCACTCACTCATATACACATGGCATCCCCCATTTACCATGTAAAGAACCTCCATGAGTTTCCCTACCCCCACACGTCTCGGTCGCCCCCGGGGGGACGGGCCGCAGCGAGGAGGAATCCACACAGCAGAACACACACCAAATGGCTCCATCCAGCTCATTAACATCTACCATTAGCATATGCTAGGCTAAACTGTGCTTGGAAAAGCATACTACTATACTACTCCTATTATTTTGCTGTATACAGTAAGAATAATGTGCACAATATGCATGGAATACCTGGATGATCTACTGCGTTTGGCAAAATTTGCAGTATACAACCAGACTATACTACTTCACTCCACTAATATTTTGAAGTATGTGTTATGGATATGTGTAGACTACTGTAAACTAGTCTTCTGTTCACATGGAATACCTGGTTGACCTGCTAGGTTTTCCAATATGTGCAGGTTAATACCAGAGCATACTTCCATACTATTTTGACCGTAAGGTTACTGTGCACAGTTTTGTTAGTATACAGCCAAATCATACTACGTTACTTCTCATACTATTTTGAAACATGCTGTATGCTGTGCACAGTATAAAAATGATTCAAGACGTGGCATCGAGGGTGGGCGCATGTAGATGCATTCATTGGGAGACGGTGATGTAAACAGGGAGATGATGCTCAACCGTGTAGCGCATGGTCATAGAGTAGAAATTTTAATGAGTAAAAAACTAAATTTCAGTAGTCGATATCACAGATAAAATTGAACACACTCCTTTAGCATATAAAATTGTTAAATTTCAATGTAAATAATACATTTAAAACAAAAGCATGTTTCCTTCGAGTGTTTCTCAGTTAAGTAAATATTATTTCAAGTTTTTTAAGAAGGACCTTGTTTTATTTTTTTCTAAATTCTGTTTATCCAATTTCTTTAAATTAAGAATTAAATTTCAATACCAAAATTTTGTCTAATCAAATGAATCCAAACTTCAATCAAATGAAAATATAACAGTTACTATTCAACAAAACAATTATTAAAAATAGTGCTTTAGTGGGGCCTGGGTAGCTCAGCGAGTATTGACACTGACTACCACCCTTGGAGTCGCGAGTTTGAATCCAGGGCGTGCTGAGTGACTCCAGCCAGGTTTCCTAAGCAACCAAATTGGCCCAGTTGCTAGGGAGGGTAGAGTCACATGGGGTAGCCTCCTCGTGGTCGTGATTAGTTGTTCTCGCTCTCAGTGGGGTGCGTGGTAAGTTGTGCGTGGATCACGGAGAGTAGCATGAGCCTCCACATGCTGAGAGTCTCTGCGGTGTCATGCACAGTGAGCCGCGTGATAAGATGAGCGGATTGACTGTCACAGAAGCAGAGGCAACTGAGACTTGTCCTCTGCCGCCTGAATTGAGGTGATTAACCGCACCACCACGAGGACCTACTAAGTAGTGGGAATTGGGCATTCCAAATTGGGGAGATAAAGGGGATAAAATGAAAAAATAAAATAAAATAGTGCTTTAGTAAATATCCTCACAACATACCAGTAATCTAAAACACAATATTGGTCTTATTTTTTCAAATAAAGTGCTGCACAACAAAGCATCACTTTAAAAATGAAAACACTGATGAAAACTTTTGTTCAGTACAACAGCACTCTTGCATGTGAGATATAGGTTCAACATAAAAATAATAAAAATACAAATTGTAAAAAAACATATTTTACTAAACACTAGTAATATACAGTATTTCTTTAACAAATTCTTAAATTCCACTTAAATTTCACACTTCCGGATAAGACGTTCATTATATGACCCAGTGTGATTATTAAAGTGCAAAATGCGGCAATTTAGTTATATAAATACATAGTCTTCAGGCGCTGCACGCGTCACATTGAATGAGCCCTATATTCTGTCATCTATTACAATAAGGACAGCGTGCGATGCTATAAAATAAGTTGATAAAATGTCATGTTTTGATCAGTCTGTGTTTTCAGTATATGAGCAGCTTCACACATTCACTTTGCAGCACGCAGCACATGCAGACTGTATATTTATTTAATTAAATCACATCCATTTGCATTTAATAATCACACTAGGACACAACATTTAATTTGATTAACTGTCCATTTCCATGTAAAAGGAGTATCAGAACGTGCTTAAATGAGCAGCCGTCTTTCAGTCAGACAGCGTGCAGGGACCGAATTGAGTCATTGCTCGGTACTACCGGTGCTGTAGAAACTGGTATTGTTACATCTTTTTTATTTTAGTATCGACTTGGTACTGAAGTACCAGTACTTTTGACATCACTACTACCATATTATTTTGGAGTATGCGGTGAGGATACCGTGCACAGTATGCGTGGAAAAGCTGGACAATCAACTTCATCTACAATTTGTTGTATATAACTAGAGCATACTACCATACTACTCATACTATTTGACAGTATGGACATTGTACACAGTATACAAGTTTCCTGTATCTAAAGATCCATTTCTACAGTGCATCCGGAAAGTATTCACAGCGCTTCACTTTTTCCACATTTTGTTATGTTACAGCCTTATTCCAAAATGGATTAAATTCATTATTTTCCTCAAAATTCTACAAACAATACCCCATAATGTCAATGTGAAATAAGTTTGTTTGAAATCTTTGCAAATTTCTTAAAAATAAAAAATGAAAAAAACCACATGTACATAAGTATTCACAGCCTTTGCTCAATACTTTGTTGAAGCACCTTTGGCACCAATTACAGCCTCAAGTCTTTTTGAGTATGATGCTACAAGCTTGGCACACCTATTTTTGGGCAGTTTCTCCCATTCTTCTTTTCAGGACCTCTCAAGCTCCATCAGGTTGGATGGGGAGCGTCGGTGCACAGCCATTTTCAGATCTCTCCAAGAATGTTCAATCGGGTTCAAGTCTGGGCTCTGGCTGGGCCACTCAAGGACATTCACAGAGTTGTCCCATAGCCACTTCTTTGTTAACTTGGCTGTGTGCTTAGGGTCGTTGTCCTGTTGGAAGATGAACCTTCGCCCCAGTCTGAGGTCCAGAGCGCTCTGGAGCAGGTTTTCATCAAGGATGTCTCTGTACATGGCTGCATTCATCTTTCCCTCGATCCTGACTAGTCTCCCAGTTCCTGCCGCTGAAAAACATCTCCACAGCATGATGCTGCCACCACCATGCTTCACTGTAGGGATGGTATTGGCCAGGTGATGAGCGGTGCCTGGTTTCCTCCAGACATGATGCTTGCCATTCAGGCCAAAGAATTCAATCTTTGTTTCATCAGACCAGAGAATTTTGTTTCTCATGGTCTGAGAGTCCTCCAGGCGGGCTGTCATGTGCCTTTTACTGAGGAGTGGCTTCCGTCTGGCCACTCTACCATACAGGCCTGATTGGTGGAGTGCTGCAGAGATGGTTGTTCTTCTGGAAGGTTCTCCTCTCTCCACAGAGAAATGCTGGAGCTCTGTCAGAGTGACCATCGGGTTCTTGGTCACCTCCCTGACTAAGGCCCTTCTCCCCCGATCGCTCAGTTTGGCCGGGCGGCCAGCTCTAGGAAGAGTCCTGGTGGTTCCAAACTTCTTCCATTTACGGATGATGGAGGCCACTGTGCTCATTGGGACCTTCAATGCTGCAGAAATTTTTCTGTAACCTTCCCCAGATCTGTGCCTCGATACAATCCTGTCTCGGAGGTCTATAGGCAATTCCTTGGACTTCATGGCTTGGTTTGTGCTCTGACATGCACTGTTAACTGTGGGACCTTATATAGACAGGTGTGTGGCTTTCCAAATCATGTCCAATCAACTGAATTTATCACAGGTGGACTCCAATCAAGTTGTAGAAACATCTCAAGGATGATCAGTGGAAACAGGATGCACCTGAGCTCAATTTTGAGTGTCATGGCAAAGGCTGTGAATACTTATGTACATGTGATTTTTTTTGTTTTTTATTTTTAATAAATTTGCAAAGATTTCAAACAAACTTCTTTCACATTGTCATTATGGTGTATTGTTTGTAGAATTTTGAGGAAAATAATGAAATTAATCCATTTTGGAATAAGGCTGTAACATAACAAAATGTGGAAAAAGTGAAGCACTGTGAATACTTTCCGGATGCACTGTATGTAAGGCATGAGCTGGAAGTAATCAGGCATTTTTGAAAGCTCTTTCTTGTCTCATTTTAAATGTCCCCTACATTGGCAGCTGACTAGGTTTTTGAACAGAGCCCAAATCTACAACAGATGCTAGGTATTCAAATACTCAGAGCAAACAATTCTTCACCATGTACTCAGTATCTACATCAGGTTCTAGGGCTATGTTCAAAATGACATACTACCATTATACTTTTGAAGTATGCAAACATTTCTGAGATGATAACTGGACAACACTCGCTGAATTAAACATGCAGCGTAGTTAGATCATGTGACAGCAGTATAGCATACTACTGTTTGAAACGTTAATCATTGTATACTGGTTGTTACACATATTGTTTAAAACAAATAGTAAGCAACACACACCAAATGGCTCCATCACAGTCATTAACGTCTCCATCAACATATGCTAGAGTTGTTGGATGCGATTGGGCTGGTTGGTAAGTAGACTGGATGTTGGTTAACTAAAGGTGGAGTGTTTATCCTTGTATGGAAAATAATGGCTGATGCTGTTTTCCCAAGCTGACCTTGTCTGTTCCTCGCCATTACCTTTTTCCTCCTCTCTTTCTACTCATCTTCCTTTTCATGACTCGTTCATGTTCTATCACCTAGTATTACCCATGCTCTCATTTCTTCATGTCTTCATATATCTTTCTGTCTCTCTTCTGATTTAACCCACCCTCCTCCCCTGCTGTCCACACTACACTTAACACATGTGTTCATGAGAATTCTGACTATACATTGTTTAATTCATTTGGTAGCTTTTTTTGATGTACAGTTTAGGCTGTGTTCCAAAACCTAGTAAGCTACCTACATAGGCAGCATTTGAAGGCCTTTTTATTAGCCATAATAACAAAAGCCATTCAAGATGACTTGACTATTTTACTCAGTATTTTTGTGTGCTAGGTATTTTAGAGTATGCTTATTAGAATATTGTGTCATTAGCGTATCATTGTGCTAATCATTGTGGAAAACATTGAAAATAGAGCTTTCTTATAAGGCTCCATTTCAGTGTGGATGCTGCCTTCACATAGACTTTCACACTGAATGCGTTTTTGCCTCCATCTGCACAGTTGTTTTTCTATGTAAACATGCTCTTGACAGACATCTTTGACCGTTGCGCCATATCTCGCTGGGGTTTGTTTTTTTCAGCATCTCACGCAGGAGCCCCATGTATTCTATACGCCACATCAAGTTAAAAGAACACAAACTCTTAACCCTAACCCAATTCCAAGAATGCATTTGGTCTGAACGACTCTTTAAAAAGCAGCTGCATATGTAGGCAGTAGACAGCAAGGCAGCTCACTATGTTTAGGAATGGAGCCTATATGTAATACAACAGATGCTAGTATGTTACCACAGTACTATTTTTGCAGTATGTATATTGTGCACAGAATAAATGACCTAAAACTAGCATGCTGTGATATGCAGTGTATGAGTAAATCAGAAGTCAGCCAGTTTCCTGTGCAGTGGATATGCTAAGCGTCAGTATTACACACAGAGCAGTATGTCATAGAGCTGAGCAATCCAACACTCCTGCCATATAGTTCTATCCTGCTATTGCATAAGACTAACTTAGCATGCTGGGAAACAGAGAGAGAGAGAGAGAGAGAGAGAGAGAGAGAGAGAAATCAAATGCCTGCTCTATGCAGATGACCTGCTTCTGTTGTCTCCAACTGAACAGGGTCTACAGCAGAACCTGGACCTGCTTGCACAATACTGTCAGACCTGGGCTCTGCGGGTAAACCTCCATAAAACTAAAATCATGACCTTTCAGAAAAGATCCAGATCCCAGGGAATGCAATGTACATTTACATTAGGAACTAACCAAATAACACACTCATCACACTACAATTATCTAGAACTAAAAATCACTTCCATTGGAAACCTTAACCCTGCAGTGAATGAACTGAGAGATAAAGCTTGCAGGGCCTTCTATGCCATAAAAAGACAATGTCCTATAGAAATACCTATTAGAATTTGGTTAAAAATGTTAGAATCAGTGATTGAGCCGATTGCCCTGTATGGCAGTGAGGTGTGGGGTCCACTGACAAATCCAAATCAAGAATTCACCAAATGAGAAAAACAACCAATTGAGACCCTGCATGCAGAATTCTCTAAAAATATTCTACAAGTACACCGGCACATAACAAATAATGCATGCAGGGCAGAATTAGGCAAATATCCACTAATTATAAAAATGCAAAAACTGGCAATCAAATTCTGGAAACATCAAAATCTCCATTAGTAATTAGCCCTGCAATACCAAGAGTTGAGCAAAGAAACCAATCCCCTCTCTCAGCTGGTCTGGAGCTTCAGTCCTGATGCTTCACCAGCATCTACTAACCCTCATCACACTGGAGACCTGGACCAGAACAATACAGCTTAACTAATTATATACAGCCAAATTACAGCACAAATAAAACATAATTATATAACTTATTGGGAAACTCAAACACAACAACAGAGTAAAATGCAATGCTGTCTGGCCCTAAAAAGAGAATACACCATGGCAGACAACTATCTGTACACAGTGAAAAAACTGAGAGCTGCCTTGACAATTGACAGACTCAGTGGGCATAACCTCGCTATAGAAACTGGCAGTCACAGGAAAACATGGCTGCCACAGAAAGAAAGGTTGTGTCCACACTAACAGAATGCACAAAATACACAGCCATCCAGGAAAATATTTATTTATCACAAAATTAAACATATTCACAGCACATTTGACCATTTAACAAACAATAAAAAACTGCCCTTCTTATTAGGTGAATACAAGGACTGTTGTGTGATAGCAGCAAAATATGTGTCTGTCTGCCACAGAAGAATGAGGGACAGTGAGTGAAGTCTGCATCTTCAACATACTTTTCTTTGTCTCTTTCTAGTTTTTTAGTAATCATTTATTTATAGTATTCCTTTATGTGTAACTTTAAACTTGTGTAAATTATATCAATTTAACATGATCCTTTTTACCTTATTTTTCAAGAATACATACAGGTAAAACGTAGTTTTTACAACAGGTAAAAACTATATTACATTTTTTTTTTTGTTTTTTTTTTTTTGGGGGGGGGGGGGTTGGGATTTTCCAAATAAAATAAGGATTTAAACATTTTGTAAAAAATAAGGAGAAACCATAGAGAGAGAGAGAGAGAGAAAGAGAGAGAGAGAGACCCAATTTCACCCTTGGTAAGACCAAAATTGAACATGCCACAAACTACGTATATCTTGGGTTGAAAATAAGTGCAACTGGAAACCTCAGCTTGGTCGTGAATGAACTGAAACAGAAAGCAAGAAGGGCCTTCTGTGCCATCAAAAAATCTAAACAATTTGAAATATCAATTAGAATCTGGCTTAAAATATTCCAATCAGTTATAGAACCATTATAGAACACTCCAACAATGCACGCAGGGCGGAATTAGGCCAATACCCTCTATTGATTGGCATTGAGAAACGAGCCATCAAATTTTGGAAACATCTAAAAATGAGCGACCCCAACTCTTATCATTTCATAAAAACCGTGAAATGAATATTGACAAAATCCCCCTCATTCAGATGGCCCTGAGTCTGCAAAAACAGACTAACGTGACTAAAAACAGTCAGCGTCAGGACACTGACCTCCTCATCCACAAACTTTGACCCAACCAAATGATCAAAACACAAATAGAAAATGATTTAACTTATTGTACTGAAACAACACAAAAACAAAGTAAACTTGAATGTCATTTGGCCCTAAACAGAGAATACACAACAACAGAATATCTGAGCACAGTGAAAGACTGCAAGTTAAGGAAAACAATGACGCGGTACGGACTGAGCAGTCACACTCTGGCTATATAGTCAGATATCAACAGAACTGGCTGCCCAGTGAGAGCAGGATATGCCCATACTGTAGCCAAGGAAATACAGAGACAGAGCAACGCTTCCTCACCATCTGCCCTAACTATGCAGAAATTTGAAAACAAATATATCCCAAATTTGAAACAATTTGCCCTGACTTCAGAAAGTTGGACAGTAATACACAACTTAAATATTTATTAGGTGAAAGAAGAGATTGCATTTTACTAGCGGCATGGTACATCGCTGCCTGCCACAAAAAGAAGGAGAAGTTGACCAATCAGCGATGTGTCCACAAACATCCATATGCACACACACACACACACACACACACACACACACACACACCTATAGATTCTATCCCCTAAACCTAACCCTCACAAAAAAACGTTCTGCATTTTTACATTTTCAAAAAAACATCGTTTAGTATGTTTTTTAAGCGATTTGAATTATGGGGACACTAGAAATGTCCTCATGAACCACATTTATAGCATAATACCCTTGTAATTACCAGTTTGCAACCAAATATTTTTTTCTCGTAAACCACCCAAACCCACACACACACACACACACACACACACACACACACACAATTCTGCATTATATGTTCGTTTATCTTTTATTTAATAATTCTATAATTTGTTCTCATCTGTTCAAGATTATTTGTAAAAATGGCAAATGCTTTGGCAATACATTGTAACATTTGTCATTCCAATAAAGCACTTTTGAATTGAGAGAGAGAGAGAGAGAGAGAGAGAGAGAGAGAGAGAGCATATATTCTCAGTTCATTTGAAATTTTCAGACCTGTAAACTCTCTCCATGTTGTGTTCGTGTTGGCTACGTAAATTAATAGTTCACCCAAAAGTAATGTTGTCTTTTACTCACCTTAATGTCATTCTGAACCTGTATGATTTTCTTTCTTTCTTTCCTTAGTGGAAAACCAAAGCAGATCTTTCTGGGTGCTCTTTTGCAGACAATAAAATTACATGGGAACTGGGCCTGACAAGCTAAAAAAAGAAAAGAAAAACACCATAAAAGCAGTACAAAAGTGGTTCATACTATTTGTGCTCTATATTCCATGTCATTTTAAGCCATACGATAGCTTTGAAAGAGACTAAAATTTAAGCCGTTATTTACTAAAAATCTTCCCCTTTGCCATGGCTCTAAAATCTCTCACGATCGTTCACAAGACATGCAATAGACAATGGCGTTTAATGTCATAACATGTAGAATGGAAAAGAGCAGTGTTGACATTCTGCCAAACTTCACTTTATGTGCTCTAAGGAAGAAGTAATTTACAGAATAATTTTACAGAGTAAAACAGCAGATTATCAGTTCATAAACAATTACTTTTCGTCCTGTTACTCACACAATGCAATCTAAGGGCAACAAAACACTTTTATTGTAGCGCATGACTTGTAAGGCGACTCCGTGGGGAAATCCAGCCTAACATGTTCAAAGAATGTGTCTGATAATAAAATAATATTTTTCACTCAAGTCATCTCAGCGCACGCTTGTTTTGAGTTGATCCACGGTGTGTACAGATGCCACTGGTTGATCGCATACAACTTCAAAGGCGCATGTTGATACAACTTGAATGGAATCGTTTTTTGAAAATGTCATAAAAAGAGTTTGTTTCATGAATCAAACTACTTGTTTATTATAAAACAAAAATGTAGAATCTTTTTAGAAACTATGACATTTTCTCTGCATACACAATCGATAGAGTACGTTGCTCTGAGCCACTGATCCAGAGTCAGCATTTCTCATCCCATTCTCCCAGTTACGGGGGAGCTGTAACACGGAGCAGTTCGGGGCATAAGTCGGTGAATTGAGCTAGTTTTTCACCCTGTGTATCATGTCGTGAAGATCCTTCTGCCTAAACGCATTTACAGATTTTTTAATGCAGTGTGTATTAACACATGAATCAAATGCGTTTCACTCAACTGAATGTTGACCTCATATTATGCTAAAACACACAATTTTCCCAGCTTGTATAGCTAATGCGCATGCGCGTTAGCGAGTTGATTGACAGGCGATGTCTGAATGTAAAAGGTGATTGGCTCTTTTACCTGCAAGGTGGGACTTCCTTTCCATTGACCGTTGGGTGCTAGAGCTTCTTGGTTGGGCGTTACAGTTTCTCCCATTCATTTAAATAGAAGTGGCTCGTCTCTGCTAAATAGTCTCTGGCCTTACACTCTATAGAACTACAATACCCATCATGCACTACGTCTCCTCCCCGAAGTTTACAAAATTTTACTCCTGATTGCTCGGAATACAGGGAAAGTAGAGGTGTACAAAAGCAATGCGTTACTTTATTTAAAAAGTAACTCTGATATTATGGTCTAAAATAAAATAAAAATATTGCGTTACTTTACTCGCTACTCGAAACAAGTAATCTGATTATGTAACACGCGTTACTCCCAACCCTGCACTTGAGCCACAAAATGACATGGTTTCTTCAGCAATTGCATTTTTCTTGTCACATTTGCATTTATGATACTATTGGTTAGGTTTAGGCTTAAGGTTAAGGGTAGGGAGAAAATTGACAGAGCATTAAACTTAAAAACATATGTTTGGGGAACATTTAATTTGCTTTTAATGCCATGTAGTGGAAATTTCACCTTGGAACTGCAGCGACACGTGTTAGAAATTGCGCAATATGCAAAAAAGTTCACCACAGTCATTTAATTTTCATGAGATCAGGCTGGCCCATGATGTGTTATTGTAAACAACTGTCGGTCTCTAGCAGTATTCCCCTTAGGTGGCAATTTAATGGCCATATTATATTCATTGCAAATAAACACAAAATCAAAACTGACCCTAATTGGTTTCCTTTCACAATTCATCTGTTCTTGTTATTCTAAATATGTTTGTATTCGTAATCTTTTATTAAAATAAAATGACTTGCTCCGCCTCTAAAACATCTTTCGTTTCTGAAAGACGTCACAAATACCTCGTACTTTTCTAACCCTCCCCTTGAACTACCTTGCTCCATTCTGGTACTGTATGTAACACCCACTTTTCATGATCCAATCAATCACAAAAGTCCTGTCATACATTTTTTTTTCATTGAATATTCAGTTTCATTCAGATTACGGAAGGAAAATGGTTTGTGAACTGCCTTCTTGTTGACTTTAAGCGATATACTCCCATTCAAGAGGAGGATATTGAAGGAATGGAGAATACTGCTCTCCTGTGTGCTAGGCAGTCGACTCGGGGCCAAAATGAGGGCAGAAATCTGAGAGTATGATGTGGCACTGTTTCATCTGAAGCTGATTGCATGCAAATCCAGAAGAGCTTCACGTTATTCATGGGTGACTATAAATAGCTTTGGACTGAAGTCGTTGTCTTTGCTCTGGTATAGAAGAACTGACAGGCAGATCACGTTGCACTGGACAACATTTACCTCCCATGATGCCATAGAATGATAATGAAGAGATGCCAAAAACTTAGATGATTTTTTAAAACATCAAGATGAACAGGACAATTTGGCGTTTTAGAATCAGATTTGGAGTTTGGCTCTTTGAACCAGTGTTGGAGAAGCTACTTTGAAACTGTAGTCTGCCTAACTACAAGCTACTAATCATTTAAAGCTTTCTGCAATTTCTAAAGTGATTAACAATACATTACAAAGTGAAAAGCAGATTTTTATAGTTCCAGAAAGTTAGTGTATCAAGCTTATATCATTTAATAATATAAATGGTAATGAACCGTAAAATATACAGGCATTAAAATGTCATCCCGTAAAGCAGGGGTATTCAATTAAAGTTCCAGGAGGTCCGGTCTCTACATTTCCTTCCCAGCAAAGGTCCGGAGAATAATATGTAGCTTACATGGTGTCAGTAGTTATATGGCTAGGAAATTATGTACTTTTTTTTAAATAGTTTTTATAACTTGCCACGTTGGCAGCAATAGTACTTTGTAAAAAATAAAAATAAATAATAATAAAAATATATATATATATATATATATATATATATATATATATATATATATATATATATTTCTAAACAGTAAGAATAGTCTGTTCAAAACTGGGCAGGGATGAGGACATTGGGGGCCCAGAGACAGCCAAAGTAGTGGGGTCTGAGGGATCTTCTACCAAAGAATTTAAATATTTCATCAAGACTTCATCAGTCAAGGACACTTGGATATGAATATTAAAAGATAAGATCAACAGTTTGTTTTGAAGCTGAATGACAGCAGTCCAGTTTTTGTGTTTAAATATTGATATATATATATATATATATGGGACACAGAAGACCTTTTAACAGATAAAAAAAAAAAAAAAACACTGTATGAGTGTTCAGGGATATCCCCTGAGTGAACATTTATAAAAATGTAAAAGTCTGAATGGACCATTTTTATATTTTCCTTAAAATGAGAATCTATTAACAACAAACAAACAATTTACACAACAACAGTGGAGCATTAAAATACTGTTATTTTGTTAAGTAAAATTGCATTATTATACATTACAAAATTATACATTATTTTAAAAAAACATTAATGTTACTGTTAAGTAAATTAGGCTTTATGTGGCACCTCATGTCTATAGCAGGGAGAGAGGCATCGCGCGCAGAGTGGGAATAAAGCGCGCTGCACTGAATGTGCTTTATTCAGATATATTTCTCTCTAGTGCTAAACGCGCTTTATTACTGCTCCACGCACATATACACGTATGCTTACACACAGTAGCGGTTCTAGCTTGCAGGGCGCCCTGGGCGAAACCCACTTCAACATGCCCCCAAAGTTGTTGACTGTGGGGGTGTGGGTGTCTTGTGCCGCATAAATAGTCAATGGGTTTGTTAGCTCTCACGTGGATGCACTGAGCAGGCTAGATACTGAGCCATGGGGAGCAGAAAAGAACTGTCAAAAGACCTGCGTAACAAGGTAATGTAACTTTATAAAGATGGAAAAGGATATAAAAAGATATCCAAAGCCTTGAAAATGCCAGTCAGTACTGTTCAATCACTTATTAAGAAGTGGAAAATTCAGGGATCTCTTGATACCAAGCCAAGGTCAGGTAGATCAAGAAAGATTTCAGCCACAACTGCCAGAAGAATTGTTCGGGATACAAAGAAAAACCCACAGGTAACCTCAGGAGAAATACAGGCTGCTCTGGAAAAAGACGGTATGGTTGTTTCAAGGAGCACAATATGACGATACTTGAACAAAAATGAGCTGCATGTTTGAGTTGCCAGAAAGAAGCCTTTACTGTGCCAATGCCACAAAAAATCACAACCATAAGCGCTATGTTTGGAGAGGGGTCAACAAGGCCTATAGTGAAAAGAATACCATCCCCACTGTGAAGCATGGTGGTGGCTCACTGATGTTTTGGGGGTGTGTGAGCTCTAAAGGCACGGGGAATCATGTGAAAATTGATGGCAAGATGAATGCAGCATGTTATCAGAAAATACAGAAAATAAATTTGCATTCTTCTGCACGAAAGCTACGCATGGGACGCAGTGACCCTAAGCACAAGGCTAAGTTGACCCTCCAGTGATTACAGCAGAAAAAGGTGAAGGTTCTGGAGTGGCCATCACAGTCTCCTGACCTTAATATCATCGAGCCACTCTGAGGAGATCTCAAACATGCGGTTCATGCAAGACGACCAAAGACTTTGCATGACCTGGAGGCATTTTGCCAAGACGAATGGGCAGCTATACCACCTGCAAGAATTTGGGGCCTCATAGACAACTAGTATGAAAGACTGCACGCTGTCATTGATGCTAAAGGGGGCAATACACAGTATTAAGAACTAAGGGTATGCAGACTTTTGAACAGAGGTCATTTCATTTTTTTTCTTTGTTGCCATGTTTTGTTTTATGATTGTGCCATTCTGTCATAACCTACAGTTGAATATGAATCCCATAAGAAATAAAAGAAATGTGTTTTGCCTGCTCACTCATGTTTTCTTTAAAAATGGAACATATATTACCAATTCTCCAAGGTTATGCAAACTTTTGCGCTCAACTGTATATATATATTTTTTGCAGTTCGATTTGGTCCCACTAGTGGGCACAAATCCCACACATCAACTTTAATTGTTTCTCTTATCTGAGATGCTACAAACCTCTGGTACTGTAGGATTAACCAGATAGCCAATAGCTGATCGGTGATCAAGAAGAACCGTTTACTGTGAGCCATTAGGTAGTGCAGTCTCACTGGGGAATTGTTTTGCATTGATAGCTTTTCAAGATCACAAGAGACAAGGGAGTACTCTCTTCACACTGTTCTTTAGGTCACACTGTGCTTTAGGCTTATATAGGCTGCTTAAATCCGATCTGTCTGTTTGAAATTGTAACGGTGTATTGTTTCTGTGGTTTCCGTAGTTAGTTTGTTTTGCTTCAGTGATTTTCCTTTGTGAGTGGATCTCGATTGATGGGAGTATAGAGTGAATGCTGACTGGGAGGAATGGGAATCGAAGGGATGAAGGCTATTGTCATTGTGTAACCCTCAGCCCATAGAGGCCAGCTCCAGTGTAATCAGCAAAACAATACTAATGTTTATGGGCTTATCCATTGGGTACTGCTATACCAACCGATTGTGCTGTACTGTGTTTCTGTTTTGACTATCGGCATAAAGTCTGGTCCATGTACCAATTTCGACATGATCGACATGAGAAAGGACCAATCACAGTTAATCTTGTTTTTACAGGACATTTAGAGACAGGCTGGAATCATATATATCAAAACTATTAATACAACCAACCTGGTCTCACAGAATCACAAAACAGTACCTACATTTTTGCAAAATTATCTTTATGTGGCTCGTTGTATTTATAGTGACAGTTTCCTGGTGAAATGAACACTAGAGGCGCTACAACAACAGTAGCTGGGTTTCTATGGAAATGTTTAACATTTTTTAAGCACATTTCTAAAAATTGACTAAAGAAAATACGAATCGTTGCACGTTTCCACCCACTACGTCATAGGCATTATCTTGAGAGAGCCCACCTTGTCTTGATGGAGAAGCTGAGTGACCTCCTTGCTTAGGGGAGAGTTTTATTTGCAGGATTGGAGCAATTGTTCCTCGTTTTATTAAATGCTGCCATGAGACGCCACAGAATAAATGTAATATCTGATATAATTAGGGCTGAAATGGATGCAATGCCCATACGTTGCCAGCCTCCGTATACATTGGAGCGCCCACTCTCAATCTGTTCTGGCGGATTGTGAGAACCCGCTTTAAAGACCAGCTGTGGGATAAACACTTCCGAATGCCAAGGACTATGCACAAAGTATTGTGTTCCAAGATCTGACCTTTTGTTGGGCCAGTCACTTCACACGTGCACGAATTGGTCAAAACACGATCGTTTTGTGGGTTCCATCACCTTAATGCGCATTTTTACTCATGCAAAACACAAGAAAATCCAAGTCCGCCTAGCTCAAAATAAATTATGCACATTTTTAACGTTTATTCACATATCAAGCGTTTCCATTCATGATTTCTTATGCTCAATTTGAAAATGCGCATAGAACTTGTTGGATGAAAACACAGTTAATGACTTATTTACTTTACAAATCCGATTATCAGTTCATAAACACTTACCTTTCACCCTGTTCCTCACACAGTGCTATCTTATGACATCAAAACACTTTTACTGTAGCGCATGACTTGTAAGGTGAGACATTTTAATGTTTGCATTGCATAAACAACTACAGTACATTGACGAGTTTGTTCAAATGTGTTCAAATTGTGCGGTAGCTCAGCTTATAGAACGTTGCACTTGTGATGCAAAGGTAAAAGTCCTGAAGAGCATGCAAGTCAACCCATGAGCCAAAGAGTCATAGAAGCACCAAATAATGACGTGGTTGCTTCAGCAATATTATTTTTCATCTCACATTTGATTTTTTGACACTATTGGTTAGGTTTAGGTTCAAGGTTTAGGGAAGGGTAGGTCTACTCATGTTGCAACAAAATGTTCCATTTAATTTTCTATTTAACGTATGTTTTTTGCAATGGTAGATCATTTTAACCAATCAGAGACATGTCCATTGCTCACTTCTGTGTATGATTTATTAATAATTTGAATAACCCCAATAATGATTCGCCCTCTCAATTCAGTTTGAGCACAAAACAAAACAACAGACAAGACAAACAATAACAACTTAACCATTTAGGGAACTAGTCTTGATTTACTGATGTATTCATTCACGAACACAGTCCTCAGCTTGTTTTGGAAATGTAGTCAACATAAAGAATATGGCATGCAGTTGATCCAGTTGATCTACATTGCTTCAGAAGACATATTAAATCACAGGAGACGTAGGATTACTTTTATGATGCTTTTATGTGATTATTGGAGCTTCAAAGGTCTGGCCACCATTCACTTGCATTGAAAGGACCTACAGCACTGAGATATTCTTGTGGGGCGGGGTTATGATTTCCAAGGCCCCAAGCACCCATCCAGCTGGGCGCATCCTTTCGACGGAAATTACAAAGTGATTTTATATCATAATTTTAAATCATTTCTTATCCTTTAATATCACAAAACAGAGATAAATATAAACATAGAGAGAGATTATACATGTGCATTTCTTTACAAGGAGGAAACGTGGAAGATATACATGCTTCATACTTAAAAGTGATTGTCTGTCATTTCAAACCTTTATGACTTGTCAGGCAGTATTTTAGTCTCAGTAACTATTTACTTTTACAGTAACTATTTACTTTCATTGCATCTTTTTTCCTCACAATGAAAGTGAATGGTGACGTAGGCTCCTTTTGTGTTTCACAGAAGAAAGTTACACAGGTTTGGGACAACATGAGGGTGAGTAAATGACGACAGAATTACATTTTTGGGTAAACAATCCCTTTAATGCAGCAGTTCATTTGTTGGTTACCCTGATGCCTAAGCTCAGGTTTGCTGGACGAGACTGTATTTTCTGTGACGTTCGACTGCTGCTGTAGGATATCAGTTGTTGAATGCTGGATATCATGTCTTTGGCAAATGAAATAGGTGTCCCATGTCTGACCTGGTCAGACTGAATATGAAGAGCACACTAATGGCCCACATTGGTCTCAAAGGACTTTTTAGTACGCGTGTTATTGTATGTGTTTGTTTACATATGTGTATGTGTATGCGCCCACGTTAGTGCCGCACACTAACAGCATTCAGCTTATTGGTTGCTTGTTCTGGACAAGGACAGGAAATTGTGCTCTCCAACAGTGCTGAGGGTGTCCATTACTGCTCTATTGTTAGCCATGTAGGCTATTATTTTAACTTACTCTTAAGAGATGTTCCCGTACCCTCCCCCCACCCACAGACATGACAACAGCACGTGAATGAGTGTGTGTGGCAGAATGACCCACTATAGAGCTGAAAGGATGGGTCTTTGGTCTCAGAGAAATGCATTTTCTCAGATAAGGTTAATATATATATATATATATATATATATATATATATATATATATATATATATATATATTTGGACACTTAAAGAGGTAGTTTACCCAAAAAATTGTAATTCTGTTATCATTTACTCAACCTCGTGTTGTTCCCGAATGACTTTCTTTCTTCCATGGAACATAAAATTAGATTAGGCAGAATGCTGGCCTCAGTCATCAATCACTTTTGTTTGTATGGAAAAAAAGATTCAGTGAAAGTGAAAACATAGAGTTGCAAAATTATTCATGTCTTATTATGTCATAAGGGGCACTGTTTTATTCCTTGCCACTTTCAGCATTTGGATTTTGACATTTACATTAGTGGTCAACTGAAATATCGCAGAGGCCGATAAATCGGCCAATATTTGGTATTTTTCAATTATTGGCATCAGCTGAAACATTTTCCCGTTTGGTCGATTCGTTTTCTTAGCCGCGACGGCACCGAGAATCACCTGCTTGCACATGAACAGCCAGCTGAGACATGTAAAGGATTAATCACAGTGTTTTTGTTGTACATTTTGTTGTTACGTGCCATTGTGTAACCAGAACAATAATAGACCGGTGTGCAACACAGAGTCATTTAAAAGGTTTCGCGTATCAGAGACATATGCGAATGGGCTCATGATTTTAAAATGCTTACATGATTCATTCTCTCTCTCTCTCTCTCTCTCTCTCTCTCTCTCTCTTCTCAACAATTCCCTGTTACTGTTTACTGTTAATGTCTTGTCTAATGATAAAAAGGCAAATATCAATAAAACTTCTATCATTTACCGTATGCAAATATTACATTAAAATAATTAAAATAATTTCTAACAGCCATTGTAGCCAAGTACATTAAAAATGTTCAATGAAATAAAAATCTAAAGATAATGAATGCATGTTTTACACAGTTGTTCCATTAAATGAACACAAGAATGGTATTTAATTTATAATATAGTAAATATAATTTATATGAACCAATACAGTAATAAAAAAGCAATATTGACCTAAATATATTTTTAGAAATTATATTGCATATTGTAAATGAACATGATGTGCAAAAACTACAACTTCACTCAATTATATTTTAGAATATTATTTATTATTGTTCAGTCAAGCTAATGATGCTGAATTCCTATCATTTTGTGGAATTATTTGACACAATAGTAATATATTTCAGTTGTATGTACTTCACCTTCACCTGGGGCTTTTATTTTGACAGAACGTTGATAGTGCACTGCAGTGTCAGAATGTATTTCACAGTTTACAATGTTCCTGATTACAAATCTGGTGAAACGCTGTCACCTCCTACATTTCTGTGATACTGTGTTTTAAGATTTCAATAATAACTTTAAGCAGGTTCAAATGTTTGAATTTGCATGAATGAGTGAACATGCATCAGCATTTGCCTTCACAATGCATGTGATCCATACCGAGACGGCTGAAAACAGCATCACCGCGTGAACACAAAACAGCGTTTTGCTCAGCTTACCGAGCGGGACCCCCAGACATCTGGGGCCCCATGCAATTGCGTGGTTTGCGTGATAGTTAAAGGAATATTTTACCCATTTTACTCATCATTTACTCACCTTCATGCCATCCCAGATGTGTATGACTTTCTTTCTTCTGCAGAACACAAGCGAAGATTTTTAAAAGAATATTTCAGCTCTGTAGGTACATACAATGTGAATGGTTGTCAAATTCTTGAAGCTCCAAAAAGCACATATAGCCATCATAAAAGTAATTCATACAACTCCAGTGGATTAATTAATGTCTTTATAGATATTCATACGTACGTAGATTTCTAATTAGCAGCTATCCTTATGGACTGCGATAGTGTTTCCACACAAAAGCTGTTTATGCAGTGGTCTGAGCAAAGAGCTCGGTCTGAGGCATCTTCTCCATGCACTTGCGTTCAAGCCGATTCAGACAGCTCTCCTTTTTGACCGTTCGCACCAGAGTTGACGTATCCAAACCAGCTGAATGAGGCATCTACATATGAATATATATGCACAGGAGGCTTTCATGCTTCCGTTACGTGAGAGAGGCAGTTTGAACTTCACCCTCGTCAACGAGCGGGCAGAAGCAAACATTTTTAGGAAAAAAAAAGTTTTCAATATTGATCTATTCCTTACACCTAGCGTTTCACTTCAGAAGACATCTGAAGTCATATTGATTACTTTTATGTTGGCTATATATGCTTTTTGGAGCTTAAAAAATTTGGCACCCATTCACATTGTATGGACCTACAGAGCTGAAATATTCTTCCAAAATACTTCATTTGTGTTCTGCAGAAGAAAGAAAGTCATACATCTCTGGGATGGCATGAGGGTACGTAAATGATGAATTTTCATTTTTGGTTGAACTAATCCTTTAACCCTTAAACGAATACCTCGGGTCTTTAGAGACCCGGGACCTCATTCCACCACCTGTACCTCATCCATTTTTTGGAGTTGTGCCCACAACTCTTTAGTATTCCTCAGTCTATCTCTTATATATAGTGTGACACACAAAAAATGCCAAAATTGCAACAATTTTTTTATTTTTATTTTTATTTATTTTTTATAATGGTTTAAGTACCAAAAGTGTTTAGGGTCTCTACAGACCCAAGATATGTGAGCACTTCCATAAATTATATTAAAAAAATAATTATTTCATATCTATTTAAGTTTACTATCACAGGATATCTATTTCTTTGTGTATTACAAGAGAAATGAGTACTACAGTGCATTCAGAAAGTATTCAGACCCCTTCATTTTTTTCACATTTTGTTATGTTGCAGCCTTATGCTAAAATTCTTTACATTTTTATTATTATTTTTTCACATCAATCTACACTCCATACCCCATAATGACAAAGCACAAACCAGATTTTGACATAAGTATTCAGATCCTTTGCAATGACAATTTAAATTTAGCTCAGGTGCATCCCATTTCTCTGGATCATCTTTGAGATGTTAGTACACTTTGATTGGAGTCCACCTGTGGCAAATTCAATTGATTGGACATGATTTGGAAAGGCACACACCTGTCTATATAAGGTCTCACAGCTGAAAATGCATATCAGAGCAAAAACCAAGCCATGAGTGTTTGGGAAAATTAGCATGCATTTAAGGGTTAACACCACTACTGCCACGGTGGCCTATTAATCAAGAGGTTGTTTTGTTATTTCTTTTTGCAAACAAATTAAAAAAATGGGAGGACTAAAAAGAAACCAGGAGAAACTGCTATCTACCATCTAAAACACACAAAAACTTTGAAAGTTTGTTTGAAATTTTTAGTAAATGTAATGATAAATAAAAAAATAATTTTTTTAGCCAATTTATGTCCATGTCATTTACATATTGTGTATTAAATTGTGTGACATATCAATATTATATCGGCCTGTTGGCCACCCTGCTCTCTGGATATTGATATCTACCATTAAAAAACACATAGCGGTCAACCTCTAGTTTACATCGTCTTGATTGTTTTGGGGTTAGAATCATGTCGCAACATCTGCTTACAGATCTCTGAAAGGGGCAGTCACTCATAGTTTATCCTGGGTCTGCCACGACCAATCACAGCACTCTGAGCTCAAATGAGATTGCTTTTTATCCAGATGCCACTGCGGAACCGATGACAGCTGGAATCAAGCGCTCCCCCAGTGTTAATCCTTTTTTAAAGAGAAACGTGTTCAGAGAAGGCACTTCCCGCTGAATGCTCTTAATGAACAGGTGTCTGCATCTATAATGGTCCGTGTTGAACCCGGCTGCTATTTCGGGCATTGCTTTGTGAGGGCGAGTAGTAAATTTAGCTGCCTTTTGGCTCAAGCGCAGCTTCTATGCTAGCATGCAGTCATGCCACACTGTGTCTTTGTTCCAAAACATTGTGAGCTCAAGAGGTCAATAATACCTGGAGAAAATTGTCTGTTAGCATTACCATTCATCCCAAAGACAGTTGCTTGGCTGGTGGAGGGTCCCCTGAAACTATATGATCTTAAATCAGTGTTGGGGACAACTAAGTCTCATTGGATCACAATACTATATCCACATTTTTGCTAAATAATTTTTTTGTGCCTTGTTGTACATATAGGATCAGTTTCCTGGTGAAATGAACACTAGAGGCGCTACAACAATAATGACTTTTATTCCCTGTCACACATCACAAATAAAATGTCAGATTATCAGTTCATAAACACTAACTTTTTACTTTGTTCCTCACACAATATGATCTTACGACATAGTGGATAACTTGGAAGGCAATACATTTGAAAGGAATAATTCACCCAAAAATGAAAATTCTCTCATCATTTACTCACCCTCATGGCATCCCAGATGTGTATGACTTTCTTTCTTCTGCTGAACACAAACTAAGATTTTTAGAAGAATATCTCAGCTCTGTAGGTCCATAAAATGCAAGTGAATGGTGACCGGAACTCCAAAACTCCAAAAAGGTCAACATAAAAGACTTTTTAAGCAATCCAGTTGGTTTTGGGTGAGAATAGACCAAAATATAACTATTTTTTCCACTGTATATCTTGACAGCAGTCTCCTTTGCAATCCTGATTTCAACCTCGATTACACTTCCTATAGCGCCATCTAGTGCTCTGTGGATTCGTCAAGCACTAGGAAGTGAAATCGAGCTTGGAATAATTATCGTGCTTAGAGACTGCAATGACACAATGTACAGTGAAAAATTAGTTACATTTTAGTATTTTTTTCACCCAAAACAAACTGGATCGCTTCAGAAGACATGGATTAAACCACTGGAGTCTTATGGATTACTTTTATGCTGGCTTTATCTCCTTTTTGGAGCTTTTGGAGATATGGTCAGCATTCACTTGCATTGTATGGACCTACAGAGCTGAGATATTCTTCTAAAAACCTTAGATTGTTTTCAGCAGAAGAAAGAAACTCATACACATCTGGGATGCCATGAGGGTGAGTAAATGATGAGAGAATTTTCATTTTTGAGTGAACAATCCATTTAAACGTTTGAATTACATAACCAACTACATTTAAAAGATTTTTCAAGCGTGGTTAAATTGCTATAGTAGCTTAGCTGAGAGTGTTGCATTTGTGATGCAAAGGACCTGAAAAACATATGAATTGACATGTGAGCCAAAAGTGTCATAGATGCACCACAAAATGACGTGGTTGCTTCAGCTATTGCGTTTTTAATGTCACATTTGCACATTATTGCACTATCAGTTAGGTTTAGAGTAGGGAGGTACACTTTTGTTGATTTAAAACTCAATAGACTAGAGCATTAACCTTAAAAACCTCATCAGTTTGGGAGAACATTTAACTCGCTTTTAGCGCCACACAGTGGACATTTCACCTCAGAACTGCTGCGATACGTGTAAGGAGCCAGGAAATACCTTTTTGCAAAAATATCTCCTGTCATATAATTTTCATGAAATCAGGCTGGTTGGGGAGTAGCTAGCCTAAAGTAGTGACTCTACTAACTTTAATACATTTTGCAGTAGCGTGAGAGTAGTTCAGCTATTTTCACAATAGCATAGCTTTTCCAGTAACAACCTAGTTTTTTCAACAAGTAGCTGTGTAGTGTCACAAAATGCTACATTTGTGACATTGTATTGTGCACGCAGCAATACAGCAGAGTAAATAATCAAACACACTCACCTAAACGGTTTTCTATCTGTCATACAATATCTAGCGTGATGAAGTCCAAATCATTTAAGTAAATGGGTTTGTTCAGCTAGTTCATGTAAATAAAAAGCTGTGGATGGTGCTTTGTTTTGGTTTTGAAGGCAGAGAGGAGTGTGCGGGCACATACTGGCACACTTGCAGCTGTAATTGTAGAAAATTTGTGCCCCATGCAGAGAGTCAGCTCTGTGTTATATAACGGGACTTTCCTTCTCTGTGCACCGCTGACATGCATGCTCAGCAGGAGCCCAGTCTATCTATCTATCTATCTATCTATCTATCTATCTATCTATCTATCTATCTATCTATCTATCTGTCTGTCTGTCCGTCCGTCTGTCCAATCTTCTTTATCTCTATAGATCAAGTAATATTTGATTCCTCATAATATGACCCCTTTAACCACATAAATGTTCTTATAATCAAAGGGGTTTTTAGGTCATGGTGGTCTGTGGTCATGTGTTTGTTTTCATATGCACCACCTGACGTAATGTCACAATGCGTCCGTGTGAATGTGTAATCCAGTGTTTCCACTGCGTAGAGGTTATCATGACAACCTGACACAACACCACACTGTCCCGATAACATGGCAACTATCAGTGCTGGTGAGCACGTTCCTTTCTAAATGACCTTAGACAGTTCTAAATGAGGCCACTTTCCATATCACATCATTGATGAGGCTTTGAAAGAGAGAGAAAGTGAGAGAAACACGTAGGTACACTACGGAGGATTTCCTGTTTATTTTTTAATTAGAAATGAACAAAATGCCAGTACTGAGCCAGTACATTAAAATGCTGCATTCAAAACCACGTTCCCACCTTACTCTGAGTAAATATTGATTTACATGCAGAGCAGTCAGGTTTGATTTGGTTGGAAATTTCAGGGTTTCATCATTCGTCCTTGCGTAAATACATTATGTCCATAAGCAAAGAGAAGAAGTTCCAGCTACTAGTGTGCAGATATGCGACTTTTCGATATTCTTACTAGCAGTGACTCTTGGTATAGCTAGTCAGATATGGGGCTCTATTTTATCATTTACACTATGACCATGCGTTAAGTCTTATACAATTTTCATGAGACTGTGAATCTGTGCTAATTTTCAAGCCTGGGAAACATGTTTTCTGTTGGCGTATGCATGTAAACAATTGGTGTATTCGCAAAAATATATGGGAGGTTCATGTAAATTAATTGGAGCAAAGCCTCATTTTCTATTTTTGTGAGAAATAAGTAATTCCGTTTAAGACGTCAGAGAACCACATCTGAACTCAGTTTGTGCATTTGCAGTTTGGGGATTCCACCAGCAGGTGCTACTGTATCAAAATTCATGTGTTTGGAATTACAGTGGAACATAAAAGTATGTCCCTGACAATTATGTAAGGAACAATTGAGGACGGACTGTTGAATTGTTGAAAAATAATACACACCCGTGGTGGTCGTGACCGTTACATCTCGGGTGTGCATTATTTTTCAACAATTCAATGGGCCGGAGTCAATAATTCCGCTTTGACCCTTTAATCCTTTAAGACATTGTTCAGGGTTTTATCTCAAGACATTTTCTGGTTTTCATCCCTAAAATGCTCTTATGTGAGAAACTACTTTATTTCACCATGGATTTAGCGTCTTGCTTTAATATAGTCCGAGCCTTCGTTGCTAGTTCGAAACATCACTTTAGAACTAGCAACGGAGGATTGCGAGGCTTGCGCTGCTTTACTCGAGGACTTACTGGAATAATGAGGTAGTGCATTTGTGCATGTGTGTGTGTGTGAGTTTGTGTTTGAGGGATCGAAAGAGAGAAACTCAGAAAATGAGAGAGATTGCTTCTGGGATTACCTTTTTTTGTTACAGCTCTCGTCAGAAGTAACATCGCTTCCAAATCGCCAAGTTGTAAGTTTAAGCACTTCTCAGCAGCAGCGAGTGTCACCATATTTCCGTTGTAAACCTTAACAACTTTTTCAACCCTACTGAGATGCAGAAGTGCCCTGACTGTTTTTCTCTCGTAAGTGTGTGCGTATGCATATAATGTCTGTATGTCCACGTGGCTGTGGGAGTGAGTGTTTCCCACAGATATTTCAGATAATATAGAAACTGTTGTATTAATCAAGAGTATCTAGCTTTGATACAGCTCAAGCCTTTGTTGCTAGTTCAAAAACATCTATTTAGAACTAGCAACAGAGGATGCGCTGCTTTTCGGCATTGGAGGAACAATTTAGTGTGTGTGTGTGTGTGTATGGGTGTGTGTGCGTGTGCGTGAGCTTGAGAAAGAGAGAAACTGAGAGAGATTGCAAGTTGAATTGCCTGTGTTTAAAGTGGCTCTCATCAGGAATAACATCGCTTCAAATTGCCAAAGTGTAAGTTTTTAGTCTCAGCAACAGCGGGTATCGTCATTCTTGTATATAGTTTTTCTATTGCTAAACAACTGTTTACAATCCCAGTGAGTCGAGGGGGAGCGCTGACTTTGCTACCAAGGGAGTTTGTGTGGGAGCGAAAGAGAGGGGGAGAGGTAGCGCGATGCTTTTTTCCACTATAGCTATGTGAGGCTGATTAGGGCGAAATAGATTGAAACATTAGATGTTATTTCGGATAATAGAAACTGTATTGATCAAGTCGCAGGGATGCAGCTCTATTTGTTGGTCGCAACTGGAGTCTCAGTGTGTGTTTGTGTTTGTGCATGCGCGTGCGTATGTATGTGTGTGAGCGTGTATAAGTGCGGGTAAGACGAGGGGGCGCGAGGGCTCTTTTTAACCGAAAGTGAAATAAATGTAGGATATTTTAGACATTGTTTGACATTCTTAACCGATTTACTTTAACCAATGTCTTTGTTTTAATTGTTTATTTTGGTGTGGTAGCCTGTAGGGTTCTTTGAAATAACTGAAATATTTTGGCGAAGTGATATGGAACCGTTATGCAGTTAAGAACTGGAACTACTTCATAGCCTTGTGTTTACTTGAAAAATAATTGCACACCTTAGAACGTCCATGAACCAATCAGAATCAAGCATTCAACAGACCTGTGGTATAAAGTCAAATAATGCATGATGTTTTGTGTCAGTAGGGCAGTATGAATAAATATACTTACATTCTTTGTAATGGTAACACTTTACACGATTCACTGTGGTAAGCCTATAAAAATGATTTGTATTTTGAGCTTTCGGGTCGGATTTGGTGTGAAATCGCTGGCTTATGACGTACATCCTTGCGCCATTACATCATGTCTGTAAACATGGGAAAGAAGTACCGGCCATCACGTGTTCCGGCTGGAGAAACTACGCTGTTCAGTTCAATCAGTCACACTCACATAGTTCAGAGCATCGCTGCAATCTGGTATGGATGATTATCAGTTATCCATTTGGCGAAGTTGTTTACCTGCTATATTGCTTGGATAAGTTTTCTGGTAGGGTTGTTGAAGCTTATATTGCTAATTGGTAAATGTACTGTATGAATGCCGCTTGTGAATCTTATGAGAATTTCGCAGAACGAGAGTTACCATCTAGCCACGACCCTCGGATCTGTTTCTCATTTATTTCAGGGAGTTTACAGTATATGAATGGCTTATGAGCAGCACGTGATTCAAGTTCAGGAGGTGTTGACAGTTACACTTTTCTAATCATGAAGAGATGAAGAGGTTGCCATCTCCTTGTTATATAAGAAAATCTGTGACTATTAGAGGGCAGTATCATACTGCTTTACTTTGTTACACAGAAATGTTTTAGGATATAATTACAAGCGATGCAAGAATAAAACTTCAAAAGTGAGTTTTACCCAAAATTTACACAGAAATACATAAATACAGATCTCAAACTGGTCACTTTTAGCAAAAACTGATATGAAACTCTTGTACTGAAGGCATAGTTTGACAGGACTTTTGATTTTTGAGTGTTCTTTAGCCCTCTTTTCTTTTGTGATTCCATAAAATGTAAGTTTTGTGTGTTCTTTAGTCTAGAGTTCTTATAGAGTAATGCTGGGGGTGGGTATTAACTCAAAGACTGTGGTCATATCTCACGTAAACTGATAGCAAAAAAGAGTTTGGTTTGGACAAGAGTGGGACCACAAGATTAAATATTTTATTTTGTTTTAAAGGAATATTCCAGGTTGAATACAAGTAAAGCTCAGTCGACAGCATTTGTGGCATAATGTTGACTACCACAAAAAATAATTTAGATGTGCCGCTCCTTTTCTTTAAAAAAACAATGGAAGTGAATGGGGCCAATTTTTCGAGGGTTTAAAGGCAGAACTTTGGAGCTTAAAATTTTATAAAAGCACTTACATTAATTCTTCTGTTAAAACTCATGTATTATTTGAGCTGTAAAGTTGTTTAAATCATAATTTTTACAGTCATTTTAGTGTTTAGTGGTTTGTTGACGTTACATCATCATGGCAACGATGTTGTAAAATTGCATTCAGCTTAACACAGAAAAGGTTAGTAAGCTATTTTATCACTAAAAATCATGTTAACATGCATATTTTTTTTTATGTCTTGTGACTATACTTTTGAAAGCGTGAGTATTGTAATGTTTACAGATTGGCCCCATTCACTTCTATTGTAAGTGCCTCACTGAAACACAGATTTTTGCTTTATATATATATATATATATATATATATATAGAAAAAATAAATTTTTGTTGTAATCAATATTATGCCACAAATGCTGTCGATTGAGCTCAACTTGTATTGAACCCAGAATATTCCTTTAAGCTCAGATATTCAACACATATTGTGTTGTGGACAGTGTTATCGGTGGTTGACCAGTACAACATGGGGCTGAAAGATAATGTCCCTGCCTTTTATTTCTGTTCTTCTTTTATTTGTAATTAATTCAGTTCTTTTTAAATTTAAATCAATTTTGTCCATGTGTGCTTTGTGTGTGTGTGTGTGTGTGTGTGTGTGTGTTTAATCTTATCACATTTGTTTATGCTGTAAATATGTTCTTTTTTTACATTGTGTCAATGTTTTTATCATAGCATATTTTTTCATCTTATGTTTGATTTAGTTAGAATGACGGTTATGTTGTCTTTAATTTTTGTCATGTTTTCTCACTTAGTTTTATTTACTTATTATTTCTTTTAGGGTCAAAGAAGATGCAAAGTCTGAGCCAATCCAGTAAGTAACTCTTAGCCAGGCCCACACAGAATCTGTAGAATTTATATTTATTTATTTATTTATTCGGAGCTGATTTTGGTAAAAAATCTGGTCAAATGTCTTAAATTGAGCAGAGTACTACACTAGGTAACTAATGCTCTGTTCCAAAACTTAGTGAGCTGCACACATATGCATCAGTTTAAGGCATCATAAGTGCACTCCCGACACAAAGACTGTTCCAAAAGGTAGGAAGGATAATTATGCTGCCTTTTTTAGATTAGGAAGAGCTAATATTCCTTCTTTTGGATGAAGCGAGAAGAATGTTGATTATAAACATACTTTTATGTAATTTAATACTGAACAGTAGATAAAATATAGTGCAATCTAATAAAAAAAAAAATCCTATTTGACCCTATATTTGGGTGTTATGTATGTTTATGAGTATTAAAGTATTAAAGGAACGTTATTTATGTGGTGTTTGAAGTTGCTTCCTATTCCTATGTATAGCATTCTAAATCAGCCACTGATGTTCCATCTCTGTTTAGCTGCAGCTTTAGAAGTCAGCTGCCTACAGTATGTAGACTGCAAGGCAGCTAACTAGGTTTTCAAACAGACCCTTAAAGCAGGTAGAGCTCTTTAGGCACAGATTTGGGGTGGGCCTGATTTTAGTTAGACACCTTGAGGCTTTGAAATTCCCTACTGGCTTGCTGGTGCCATGTGTTGTTTGCTGTGGCTTCGTCTGTGATTGCAGGTTCTTTTCCCCTCCTCTCTCTAGTGATTGGCTGCCCGCTTTCTGTCATGGCTTTGTTTGAAAAGCTTTTGGCAGCTTCATCCACTGGATGCATCAGTCCTGCTTCGTTTTGCTTGTTTTCAGATTCTGTCAGTTGTGAATGGATACTTTGTTTGATCTCTTTCTCTGTATCTGTTGATACACAACTGTATTCCAGGCTGATGGATGCAAAATCCATTTCATTCACTCTGGCTTCTTTGCTTCCTTCTATGGCTGACTGTGTCTCCTCAGCTGCTCTGTTTTTCCATTTCTTGTTCTTAATCTCTCTAACTCTCTCAGTCTTTTTCTTGTCCCTACCCTGCTGAAAAGACCAGCTGGTTTGTTGCTGGTTTAGCTGGTGGAAAATATGGGTAAACCAGCACTGTCTTATATAAGAAGCTGGTTGATCTAGTTAAGAAGCCTTGTTGGTACACCAGAATATCCAAAACACTTGCTATGCTGGTTTTTCAAAAAGGTTTTCTCATGTTGATAGACTTTTGATTATCAGCATTATGTCTGGTCCACTTAGCAGCTTATTCTGATCAAGAACCACCCAATTAGGGGGCCTGGGTAGCTCAGTGGTAAAGACACTGGCTACCACCCCTGGAGTTTGCTAGTGCTCTAGTTCAATTCCCAGGGCGTGCTGAGTGACTCCAGCCAGGTCTCCTAAGCAACCAAATTGGCCCGGTTGCTAGGGAGGGTAGAGTCACGTGGGGTAACCTCCTCGTGATCGCTATAATGTGGTTCGTTCTCGGTGGGGCGCGTGGTGAATTGGGTGTGGTTGCCGCGGTGGGTGGCTATGTCTCCGTGGCAATGTGCTCAACAAGGCACGTGATAAGATGCGTGGGTTGATAATCTCAGACGCTGAGGCAACAGGGATTCATCCTCCGCCACCCGGACTGAGGTGAATCACTATGTGACCACGAGGACTTAAAAGCACATTGGGAATTGGGCATTCCAAAATTGGGAGAAAAAGGGGAAAAATCCCCCCCCCAAAAAAGAACCAACCAATTAGATAGTAAGAAATTGTTTGACTTGAGATTGCTTTAATAGCACAGAATGCAAGTGCCCCGTGATGCATTTTTAACAAAGTTCTTTTTACCTAGACACGGCGACTCAAAAAAACACGGTGCTCTTGCATAAGATGCTGAAAAAACAGAATGACCTGACATAGCGGCCTAAGCTGTCCATCTAGCGCATGTTTACAGAGAGAAACAATAGAAAAAACGAGCAGACGGACGCAAAAACACGTTTGTTGTGAACAGCCGCTGAGGTGTAGTATTCTGTTGAAAACTCGGTACTAAAGAGCGTTTTCAAGTTTTTGAGTTTTCAGTGGAAGAAAATGCTGTTTCGAGGTGTAAACGTGGCAAAATAAATGACTTTTCAACTAAAAACGTATTAGTATGAACAAAAATGTTTGAAATGCTGCTGTTTGTTGGGGCAGTGTAAACACTGTAAAAAATATTTTGTGGTGAAGTACATATAGCAGAAAAGATTAAGTACTTTCTACATTGAATGAGTTAGTTTATGTGTGAACATGAAAACATTATAAGTATATATTATTTATGATTGTTTATCTTCACAATGCGTTATCATCTATCAATTCTAACGTAGAAAACCTTGTCATATTTATTTGCTAATTTGAGTAAATTTCACAGGTAAATAAAATAAGTACATTTAATGTAACTTTTTGAAGCTGGTGTTCCCAGCATGCACCGGGCTTGAATAATCAACGGGGTCTACGCCCTGGCAATATGCATCAGACGGTCAGTGAACGGACTGTGGGCGGCTTGTTTGAGGCTGAGACTAGTCTGTCCCTCTCTCCCTCTATGTCTTTCTCTCTGTCCATGTAGTTCTTGTTGCTATGCATACTTGCCCTTCATGTGTGTTCCTCATAAATGTAGCTGCTCTGCATTTTGCCCCTGTGTCTACTGGAAGCAGTCTTCTCTCTCTTGTCATCTCTTGATGGTCAGGATGTTGAGTTCCGCTGTCTGCTTGTTCATGCAGGTGGTTTCCTTTTAGCGGAATCACTGATCTGGTTAATAACGTTCTCCAGCCCCAGACAAAGTCCCAAAACCAAGCCCAAACAGAGCCACCAAAGGAACCGGAGACGTAAGTAACCTTCAGTGGATATATCTTTGCCCCTTAACCTTAAATTACACAGCCAAAATTTGCTAAGCCTTTCTATGGATATGTCTCAGTCTCACTTGCAGTACAATGTTGAAAATATCTTTACATTTATTAATTTAGCAGATGCTTTTATCCAAACTGTAATTCTTTAAAGGGGTCATGGTATGAGGAATCAAATTTTCCTTGATCTTTTGACATATAAGAGGTCATTGTACATCAAAACTTGAAAAAACTTCCTCCTCACTGCAAAAAAGAGTTTGTTTGTTGAAACCAAGCTGCCAAAACGACTCGTTCTCTACTTCCTCCATATTGTGATGTCATACTGTGTTAGAAATTTGCATCTGACTGCTTCCACAACAGCACATCAATGCCTATTTTACCTTCTCACTTCCATAGCACCGCCCAGTAGTGGTGAGCAGTGAGATGGCAAGAAGAGTGCAGGTCAGTCAAGAGCAGAGAGCCAATCATAACAGTGGGTGCTTAATGTCAAGTCAAAAACCGAGCATGACAGAGGATCAGAATGAGGGTGTAAAATAATCATGTTTTACAAATATATGACAAAAAACTTTACCAATATTATGTGAATCTCAGGGAACATATTAAAATAATAAAAAAGGCATGTCATTACCCCATTAACTGTAAAATGAATAATTCTCCCACAAATTAAAATGTGGTTTTCATTTGCTCACCCACATATTGTTTCAACCTGTTTTTCTTTTTTTCTGTGAAACATGTAATGAGATGTTCGGCAGAATGCCTGAGCTTCTGTTTTTTTATACAGTGGAAGTGTATGGTGATTTACACTGGCAAGCTCCAAAAAAAAAAAAAAGACAAAAATCTCAATAAAATTAATGTAACAAACATATTCCATATGACTTGCGTGATATATATCAAATAAAAAATAACAGTTTTATATGTGCCACACCAGATTTTATGTTGCTGATGATAAACACCATTGGTTCTTGCATGTCACATGACTGATGGCAAGGTGGCAAATTTGAAAACACAAGCACAAATGTAATTTGAGAGCTCCAGCAGAGGGAAATATATTTGAAAACCTGCTAAAATAATAAATAAAATCATGTCAATTCATATGGACTTCATCTATTATAGTGCTTTTTTGTCCTTGTTGGAGCTTGGCATTATAAATCACTACTCACTTTTAATTACATGGAAAACAGAAGCTCCATCATTCATCCTTAGATCTGCTTTTGCGTTTCACAGAAGAAAGAAAATCACATGTGTTTGGGATGACCCATTTGATAACTCGATTTGATAATGAGATCTATTAGAGACCTGCGTCATGCATGGTTTTATATTACAGGAGACGTCGGCTGCAAATTTGTAAGTAGCTTAAACAAGCAAAGCGTAGTTCTTCAGGTGGCCGCTGTGTCACTCATAAAAGGAGTCCGTTTCAGTGTACTGGCTCATGTTTCTCTGACATCTCTATCTGCTGTGGGTCAGATGAGATGTGAGGAAAGGCGTATGATTATAAATTATGGGATATGTGTCTGCTGTCTGACAGGCTGCAGGTGAGGTGCACTCTGATCTCCAGCTGTCTGCAATGCTACCTGAGCCAGTGCACCTGCCCTGCCTGCTGCCAGACCTCTGGAGTTCCTCCAGCCGAATCTATCTGACTACTGTCTGGAGGCTGTGTATATATGCTGTATGTTGGAGGAAAGTTGTTGATGAGGAGAGTGTTAAAGGAATAGGCTACTGTAGTTTAACCAAAAATTTAAATTCTGACATTTTTTAATCACCCTCATGTCGTATTTAAACCTGTGTGCTGTTATTTTTTTCTGTGGAACACAAAAGGAGACATTTTCACACAGCTCTTTTTCATATAACGAAAGTGTATAATGACCACGGCTGACAAGCTCCAAAAAGGACCAAAAAACACCAAAAAAGTAGCCCAAACACCTCTTTTTTTGAGGAAACTCTCAAATCTCATGCGCACTTGCGCATTTTCAATTGTGGCACATTGCAATCAGTCACAAGATGTGTGAAAACTAAAGCTGTGGTTACGCTAGACTTCGCTCTCCATTTACTCCCATTCAAACACATCCAAACACAGGAGACCGGAAGCGCAAGCTCATGCAAAGAAATTCCGCATTCCGTTGTGTACCAAAGTTCCAAAGTGAATAATCACTAACATGTCAGCCTGTTTCTCACTCAAAGCTAATTTCATATAATAATTGTATGGCTTCGGAAGACTTGAAATATATCGCACAAATCATATGGACTACTTTTATGATGCTTTTATGGTAATTTCATGGCGTTTTGGAGCTTGAAAGACCCTGGTCACTGTATGCTTTCATTGTATGGAAAAGAGGAGCGTCAGCATTCTACAAAACTTTTCTTTTTGTGTTCCACTGGCAAAAAAAATCACATGGGTTTGCAACGACATGAGGGTGAGTTAAAAATGACATTATTCCTTTAATGATGTTGTGCTACCAGGGAACGGTGACAAAAAGACTCGTCTCATCTCATGCCACAGTTGGAAGACTAATGTTTTCATCTGATGTTGTAAATCTATTGTTGCTTTTTGCTAAATTATATCTGACATGTATCTGAGAAGGAGGCACAGGGTCAGACTGTGAGTGTTACTGTGTATCCATATGTTCTGAGGGTAAGAGGGCAAAGGACAAGCGGTCAGCGAAAGCAGACCTGCTGACTGGGGTGTCTTGATCCTGGAGAGGTGAAAGGACAGAAATGATGTCTGGTGGATACTAGCAACGTGAATCAAACGTTCAGTAGAATTGTTGCTTCAAATGAAAAAAATTGTTGTAAGTGTCTTTTTGTAGGCTAAAATACTTTCTTCAATCCCAGTGTAATATGCAGAGATAACTACAAGTAAGCCATCCATTGGTTAATATCCTGAAAAGTGTAAACACTCAAAACATTCCTCTGTTTGTTTGAGCATCCCAATTAGCCCGACACAGCAACACTGGCTCAACCAATGGCGTGAGTTTGGGGCGGGACTATCTATTTTCCCAGGGGAGTGTTTGGGAAAACCTGTTTGAAAAATGTCATTATTTTAGGTGGATCCGTTTGGTGACGCTAGTGCCACAAAAATTACACACTTCACCTTTAAACACGAGTGCAACAACAGCCCTGAAGTCAAAAAACCAAAGGTAAATCATCAAGTCTACTGGATGTCTCAAAAGTAATCCTTAGTTTTCACTTGCATTCAAACTCTCCCATCAGTGTTTGCAGTTAGCATTTAGCTAGTAGTGTTTGAGTTTATAGAGAGGTGTCATGATGAAAAGATCAGTGTGCTCAATAATTCAGCCTGCTAATGAATGTTGCACGGGCAGATGTGGTACCAAACCTCTTCTAACCAACAGCTTATAGCATTAGCCCCCAGTGTTTAGTTTCCACGGCTACGGTTGATTGATAGGGGACATACAAAATGCATGTGCATCATGCAGGCATACAGCTAGCGTTTCAGGGTCTATCTTAAGCCTTTGACCCCCTCCACTCTCTCTGCAATCTCACTGTAATGAGATGGTACACAAAGAGATGTCACCCTTATTACTGCATTGTCCTCTGGATCCATAGAAAAACAGTAAAAACCCCCAAGCTGATCTGTTGGATCAATGTGATATTTATTGTGATAAATGTATAAACTGTTTAATTATCAGGGTCATTCATGTTTTGCAATGTCTTTTAAACTCTGTAACGTTAGAAAAATGAATACATTTATGTTGTGATTTAAGAAAGTACTGTTATAAAAGAGTACACCTAACTTTTAGGTGCTTGAGCTTTTTATTAATTATAACTTGATTATTTACATAATGTAATAACTAATAGAATTAACAGAATAAAAAAAAAAAACTAAGTAAAAGATTGGACAAACAGGATCCCTAACAGGATGGAAAGAGTTTGCCATTGCTCATTGAGGGATTGAGAGTTTGGGGGGGGGGGGGGGGGTATGTATCATTAGATATTTTTAATGGTCAACTTGGATCATGTGCATGTCAACTTCTCAAATGAACCCCACATTTGATGAATGTATGTATAGTATACCATAAACATTTGACATGATGATTGTGGATGAAAGTTCATGTCTTTTATTCATAATTTCTGAAATGTCTAGAGCTGTTTAGGCATTACTGTCTATATGAGGTGACGCATGTGAACCTTTTGTGTTATTTTGGTAATTTGGTTTATATTAGTTTACCTTGAAATTGACACAAAGTTGCAGATGATTCTTTCATTGCTGTTAAAGTGGATTAAAGAACAGACAGTTCTTGTCACCTCTGAGTATCTGACACTCCCTGCAGTTGCAACGGAGAGAGTTTCATCAGAGCATTACAACAATGGCACATAGTTATCACTGATTATAGTGATTCTGCAGATATTTTTAGAATAATTATCGTAGTTAAGTATTTTCTTTTCTTCCAGATTTATTTATTTATTTTCATTTTTTGGTTGGGGGGGGTGTATTGAATTATTTACCTGAAATAACTTTTTATGGGAATACTGATATTGTATAAGGGTCTTTGAGAAATAATGATGTTGAAGATAAAAAAATAAATAATTAAAAAACACAAAAAGAAACTAGTATAAAACACATGTGCCAAGTTCTTAGAAATGTAATCTTTGTGTTAAAGGAATAGTTTACCCAAAAATGAAAATTCTCTCATCATTTACTCACCCTCATGCCTTCCCAGATGTGTATGACTTTCTGTCTTCAGCTGAACACACATGAAGATTTTTGTTGGTTGGTTCTGTTGGTCCTCACAATGCAAGTGAATGGGTTCCAGAAATTTGAAGCTCCAAAAAGCACATAAAGGCAGCATAAATGTAATCTATATGACTCCAGTGGTTAAATCCATGTCTTCAGAAGTGATATGATAGGTGTGGGTGAGAAACAGATCAATATTTAAGTCCTTTTTTTACTATAAATCTCCACTTTCACTTTCACACTCTTCTTTTGTTTTTGGCGATTCACATTCTTTGTGCATATTGCCACCTACTGAGCAGGGAGGAGAATTAAATATAGGACTTAAATATTGATCTGTTTCTCACCCACACTTATCATATTGCTTCTGAAGACATGGATTAAACCACAGGAGTCATATAGATTACATTTATGCTGCCTTTATGTGCTTTTTGGAGCTTCAAATTTCTGGAACCCATTCACTTGCATTGTGAGGACCAACAGAACCAACCAACAAAAATCTTCATGTGTGTTCAGCTGAAGACAGAAAGTCATACACATCTGGGAAGGCATGAGGGTGAGTAAATGATGAGAGAATATTTCTTGTTTGGTGAACTATTCCTTTAACTGTGTTTTCTTATGTTTTTGAAAAACTTTTCTACTATTTTCAACAAGTTTTGATTTAATAACTCAAGAATGTCAAATGTTGTAGCCTTCAAGTGAAAAAGAATAAATATAATATTTTCATTGATTATTTTTCTTTTTTTCACCTTAACGACATGTACACAAATGTACACATCTTAATTGTAAAAAAGGTCTTAAAAGTCATCATGAAATCAATATTGACCTTATTTACTTTCTTATTACACGTTCCTGGTCTTATTATGCATGATCCATTGTTGCATCTTATGTCAACTGTAAAAAAAAAAAAAAAAAAATGTTTGTCTTTGTAATCTTTTATCAAGATATAACAACTTGCGCCATTCCGAAAAGACTTTCCTTTTCGGCTTACATCATGAATCCCTCCTTTTTTTAACCCCTCCCCTTCAACCACCTGCATCTATTTTCCAATGAAATCTTGATGTATACACTTTTTTTTCTCATTAGTATATTCTGTTTCACTTGGAAATACTGCAAATTAAGTTTATAATTATAATAAAATAAAATAAATGTAATTCATTAAAATAGGTTGCAAACAGCAACAAAATGTTGATTTTAAACACAAATAAGGTGTACTGTATCTTTAGCATAACATTTCATTATAAGCCATGCCAATACCCTAATCTCTAAGTTTTGAACTTGCTGTGTTCTGATTGGCTGTCTTGTTTCCTGCAGGAAATTGCACCAGCAATTTGAGATGTACAAGGAGCAAGTGAAGAAGATAGGAGAGGAAGCACCAACCACCCCGGAACAGAAGGGTGAAGCCCCCACCTGTGGAATCTGCCATAAAACTAAGTTTGCCGACGGCTGTGGCCACCTCTGTTCTTATTGCCAAACAAAGTTCTGTGCACGCTGTGGTGGACGTGTTTCACTGCGCTCAAACAAGGTACAACCCCAACGCTCCTTTTATCTCACACACACACATACCACAGTACAGTACACAATCGCTGATTTCACCAACACATCAACACAAGCCATTAGTGTGATGATGGCTATGTTCAGAATGGAATACTGTGGGAATAAGCATACTGCTTATTGCACACTGTGCAGTATTTAGTGTAGACTGCCTACTAATTAAAAAAAAGTATATATAGTATTTATACGTCGGCTATTTCTGTAATAGTTTGTATTTATAATAGTATGTAAACAGTATGCCTATTCACAGTAGTATGTCACATTCTTGTGACACTTAAAATGTTTTATGCAAATTCATGCAATTTTTATCATGAAATGATCTAAAGAAATCACTGAGTAATTTGTCACACCTTTGACCTTACCTTAACATCTATGTTTGGATGAATACTCTTGCCAAAAACTTGATTATCCTATTTCCGGTATGCAGTTAATGTAATGACCACAAGAGGACAGTACTCCCTTTGTTTTTATCACAACAGCCCCTTTGCCCGGGGCAATGTATGTATCAGGCCAGAAACTTCTTATCTAACCTCTTGATGTCTCTCTCAGAGCAGTCTTGGTGTTTTTAAATGACGTTGCTGAGAGTAATAAGCGCTGATGTTTTTCACTGAAGTAGTTCATGAGCATCTCTTTATGTGTGTCTAAATGTCACTCACAGTTGTTCTCTCCCTCTTCTTTTATCCCTTGTGTCTTTCTCTCTTGCTTTTCCTCCCCTGTGGAATTGCAACAGGAGGATAACATGGTTAGCATCCTTTTCTTTTGTCTATGTATTGATGTTTAGCTGTATCTTGTCCTTAGGTGATTGCACACCTCCATTAAAGGTGCTCTAAGCCATTTTTTTGATAGTGCACATTCAGATGTCACAGAAATAGGTGTCCCGAGAAAACATACCTGTGACCTCTGACAGCATTAGACTCTGTAAACAGCAAAAAAGTTGGAGTAGCCAATCAAAACACTAGCCAATCAGAGATGCTTTCAGCATGTCAATCATTTTGTGTGTTTGGGTTTGCTGAGTTGTCTTTGGTTGGCTGGTTTAGGGGGCGTGAGGGGGCGTGTAGTTCAAGTTACATTGGAAAAAGAAAAATGTTTCAGGCATTATGGGATGACATTTTGGTGACTTTCTGATTTTCCTCCTTTTTACTAATTATATTTTACAGTCTTTTACAGCTTTTTCAATTTCAATTTATGTCTTTTTGGAAAGGAATGTTCGGGGTTCAATACAAGTTGTAAACAGCAATCAAAGATGTGTGCAGTGCGTTCAATGACGCTTTCTACCTGTCAATCATTTTGCGCGTTCTCATAGTATTGTAGTTACAGCGAATTATTGAGGCTTAATGCCATTTTTATGCCATGTTGCTCATAACAGTTGCTAGTTGAGGGTGTTTTTTGTTGTTGTGCTGCTGTTGTTTTTGACAACCGTTTCTGCTCAATGTTGGTCTCAATAAAGCTAATTTGGTATCTTTGGAGTGCAGGGTTTTGGAAAGGGGGGCGTGGCTAATTCAGCGGCTCAGCATGTGGAAATTCTACAATGGCTAAAATCACTTGCAGCACCTTTAATTTAGTTGTCATGACAATAAAACCCTGTTATCTTGGTATTAGATAAAATTTTGCACAGGTAAGGTTAGTAGAAAATTTTATCACATGTAAATCATGTAAACATGTATAATGTTTACATCTTAGTCTATACTTTTGAAACAGTGTTTATGTGCTTTACTGTAACCACAATTGTCACTAAATTATGTTTATGGTAATCAACATTATCCCACAAATGCTGTTGGTTGAGCTTAATTTGTACTGAACCTGGAACATTCCTTAAAACATTATATAGTTTTTACTTACAGTTTTCCAATGAACAGGTTTATTTATTATTTTACTATTTTTACATTGTTTTTACGTTATAATTTTTTTATAGTGTAGAAAAATAGCAGAAATTAGCAAAATGGCTGAAATAAAAAGTGTACCTTTAAGTAAATAAAGATTACCTTTAAGTAAACAAATTAGAAACGGTTGTGATGTGGGTAAGTGTGGAGGTTTTAAATGATACATAACATAACATTAAATTGCTGTGAAACAAGGAAGGTGTGCAAAAATGCTATATGTAAAACAGTGTGATCAGGTAAGAGATCCCCCCCATCTTTGTGAATTGAAAAGAATATTAACCCACAAATACATGAAAGAACATGATATTATCATGCGCCTATAATGCCCCAATGTAATTATTTTATCAAACAGCCAATATAACCCCTGTTCTTCCACCTATATTGATATGGTGTATGGCAGAACCTATAAGAATGACAAAACTGTTTCTTCTAGACAGCAATGAGATTTAAAGGACATCAAATGAACACTTTTTTTTTAAATGGCCTAAATTCTCTGAGATGTTTTTTAAGAGACAATCTTGAATCATTTATTTTGATTTTGGTGTGAAATCTGACTTGGATATGTTTCCATGAGACTCACTAACTGCATATACTGCCATATTACTGAGCTTTATTAAGAATAGTTGGACCTGTGGTTGTGTGAGTGAGATCCATGTTCAGGGGATCACCATAACTCAGAAGCTGGTAACACTCCAGGTGAACTTGCTGCATTACCATCTGTGCTCAAGGGAACCCGAGAATGCTTCTTTTGTACTTCGCACAAAGAGGTGCCCTGCCTGCCAGCCTGGCCTGGGACACTACAGTTTTACTACACTGCACTCATGCTGTCAAATTAACATACACATGCTCATACAGCCAGAGTAAAGTTTGAGCAGTGCCCAGAGGAACAATGTATTGCTTAGATGTTGCTCTTTCATAGCTCTGGAGACCAACTGGAGTTCTCATCTAAGTGTCAAGTTTGTCTGAGACTTCTTAGAAGAAAAACAGAAGACTCAAATTAGACAACGATTGACATTTAGTATGAGTATAAAGCAATTAAATGAATATGGATAGCATGGCTCAGATAAATTGGTCTTAATTGAAATCTCTGACTTTTAACTGCAGACTTTGGTATCTTGGCAAATTTGAGCACAGTTTGATACATTGTTCACATCTATTCTGACACTCTAAAGGAGAAACAAATTAGATATTCTCTCCCCCCCCCCCCCAATCTAATTGCTGTCAAAAAAAAAAAAAATGTTTTATATATCATTTTTCTGTGAGTGGTCAGTCCGTTTCCATTTGTTTTGCAATACAGAAGATGTGTTACATATCAATAGTTGTAGGGCCGTGCAGAGCTTTTATCCGGTTGCAGCGATGAGTATTGATGGACAGTTCTCAATGGCTAGATTCTGTATCTGCCCTCTGTGGTTTACACTATTAAGGTTTTGAACAGACCCAATACTTATTGTGATTCTAAACTCTCTGACCCATAGTCGTAAGAGACAGGATTTTAAATAGAAATGTAAACATAGATGTTGTCATTTCTGTCTTTTTGTTTGTTTTGCTGACTGATATACAGTACAGTGCATTCAGAAAGTATTCAGACCCCTTACATTTTTTCACAGTTATGTTGCAACCTTATGCTAAAATGCTTTAAATTATTTATTTTTTCACATCAATCTACACTCCATACCCCATACTGACAAAGCAAAAAAACTTTTGATAACTTTGCAAAAGAAAAAGCTGAAATATCACTTTAGCATAAGTATTCAGACCCTTTATGACACTTGAAATTTAGCTCAGGTGCATCCCATTTCTCTGGATCATCTTTGAGATGTTTGTACACTTTGACTGGAGTCCACCTGTGGCAAATTCAGTTGATTGGACATGATTTGGAAAGGCACAGACCTGTCTATATAAGGTCTCACAGCTGAAAATGCATATCAGAGCAAAAACCAAGCCATGAGGTCAAAGGAACTGCCTGCAGAGCTCAGAGACAGGATTGTGTCGAGGCACAGATCTGGGGAAGGCTACAAAAAATTTCGGCTGCATTGAAGGTTCCCAAGAGCAGCCTCCATAATTTTGAACAACAAGGACTCTTCCTAGGGCTGGTCACCCAGCCAACTGAGCAATTGGGGGAGAAGGGCCTTGCTAAGAGAGGTGACCAAGAACCCGATGGTCACTCTGGTTGAGCTCCAGAGATCTTGTGTGTAGATGGGAGAAACCTGCAGGAGGACAACCATCACTGCAACACTCCACCGATCTGGGCTTTATGGCAGAGAAGCCAGACAGAAGCCTCCTCAGTGCAAGACACATAAAAAAGCACTGAAAGGACTCTCAGACAGTGAGAAACAAGATTCTCTGGTCTGATGAAATGAAGATTGAACTGTTTGGCCTCAATTCCAAGTGTCATGTCTGGAGGACACCAGGCACCACTCATCACCTGCGCAATATCATCCCAACGGTGAAGCATGGTGGTGGTAGCATCATGCTGTGTGGGTGTTTTTCAGCGGCAGGGACTGGGGGACTGGTCAGGGTTGAAGGAACGCTGAACGCAGCAAAATACAGAGATATCCTTAATGAAAACATGGTCCAGAGCACTCAGGACCTCAGAGTGTGCCGAAGGTTCACCTTCCAACAGGACAATGACCATAAGCACACAGCCAAGACTATGCAAGAGTGGCTTAGGGACAACTCTGTGAATGTCCTTGAGTGGCCCAGCCAGAGCCCGGACTTGAACCCAATCGAACATCTCTGGAGAGACCTGAAAATGGCTGTCCAATGATGGTCCCCATCCAACCTGTCAGAGCTTGAGAGGATCTGCAGGGAGGAATGGCAGAAAATACCCAAATCCACGTGTGCAAAGCTTGTCGCATCATACCATCATGATGTAATCAAGTCGGTGTCTCCTCACCCTTAAACTACTTATTTATTTGTACATATCAGAATATTTTGCAACAACTGTAAAATATATTGTTTCTATACTTATAAAACTTCTGATTTTAGGTTGTTGATTATATGTTCACCTCGTTTTTTCTTTAATGACATCATTCGCAGTGCTTCATGGGATTGTAGTCTGTGCCCTCATGAAAGATGATAAGTACACAATCTTGTACCTTTGTCTTTTGTCTGGTTTTCAAATACTTTTTTTGCCTCAAAACAAAGTTTGTGATGTTGTGTTTTACAACTCTTTTATGAAGGAATTTATGAAAAGTCAATGGGAAAAATGAATGGGAAAAATACTTACAGAAACCAGACGGCTGATAAGTGGGCAGGCACTGTGACGCTCTATAGGCTACCACCTGCAACCAACTAGCAAGCTTGACAGTAGATTGCTTGGCTATAATTTACCCTCTTCATCGTGAGTAGATATTCGGTGTAAGTGAACGTACAGACATTGCCTCATGCTTGTCGCCAGAGCCCGACTCAGCTATACTCTCATATTCCAGTGTGTGATGTCCGACAGCTCGCCTTGCCGCATGAGACACAGAGCTGTAAATATTGATGCTGTCTCAGAAAACAAGATCTCTTTCACTAGAGCTGTCAGTGTTTGGGTACAGAAGAAAATGCTGATGGAAAAAGAGCAGATTTCACCACTGATGCTTTTCACTGACACTGATGATTTTGCACTTTGTGTGTGAAATGCTACTTATTGCTGTCAATTACTGTTATACAGTAAACTAGCTAATCATTCAATTAAAATTGCTGTAGATTCTGCTAAAAATGGGTGTGGCAAAAAAAAAACACATTAGTTTATTTTCCTTAAAGTTTTTTTTTTTTTTTTTTTTTTACAAGAGTTAAAGGAATAGCTCATGCAAATATGAAAATTCTGTCATTATTTACTTACCCTCGTGTTGTTTCAAACCAATACTGTTGTTTTTTCTGTGGACTATAAAAGGAAAGTTTTGAAGAAACACAGCTCTTTTCCATACACCAACAGTTCATAGTGATTGCCATGCTCCAAAAAGGACAAAAGGCACTATAAAAGTAGTCCATATGACTTGTGCGCTATATTCAAAGTGTTCTGAAGCCATACGATAGCTTTGTGTGAGGAACAGACTGAAGTCGCTATTCACTGATAATCTTCCCCTTCACTGAAACTCTGAATTCTCAACTGAGTTCAGATTCTAAAATATCATGACAAGCAGTATTGGTTCTCGCATGTGTTTTATTTGAACATGGTGCACCAGTTTAAACATTTTGAAAGCTGCAGCAGAGGGGAAGATTTGCAGTGAATAATGACTTGAAAATTCCTCACACAAAGTTATTGTATGACTTAAGAATACCTGGAATATAGCACACTAGTCCTTTTTGGGGGAGGAAGCTTCAGGATGTTATTGTTTTTGCCAACTGAACTTAAAAGATTTCCTCATTTTCAGACACCTTTAAAGGGATAGTTCACCCAAATGGAAATTCTATTGTCATTTACTCACCCTCATGTTGTTCCAGACCTGTAAGTCTTTATTCTGTTAGCCTCAGTCACCATTCACTTTCATTGCAACCTTTTTTACTTACAATGGTAAATGCGAGTGGTGACTGAGGCTGTCAGTCTCGAACATTCTGCCTTACATCTCTTTTTGTGTTCCTCAGAATAAAGAAAGTCATACAGGTTTGGAACAACACAAGGATGAGTAAATGGTGACAGAATTTAGATTTTTGGGCTGTCATTAAAGGGTTAAACTTTCAACAGATGGAGTCATGTGACAAAACAACATGGCGCTGATCACAGTGGAGTTTGTCTTTGGGAGAAACGGCAATAAAACTACATTTGGTCAGAAACCGAATTAAGTTTTTAGATTGAAACCTGTTTAATTGAAAAGATGACATTTTTAAAATCTGAGTGATTTATTGCGAAATGCCACGCTGTGAAACACACTGTACTCTAATGTGTACTATAGCGCAAGGTTTTCATTAAAAATCTTATTATTTACTGTGCATTTTCATATTGAGAAAAATGTTTGCTTTCAGAGGCTTTATAGGGAGTTAGGGTGAAAATAAGGTGCATTTCGAACTGTTTTGAGACCAGTGCAGACCGACAGCACAGGGTCTTTAAGCCATTCACTAAATAAGCGTTTTATCCTTCAATATGTTTGGAATTTTGATTTTTGGGTGAACTGTTCCTTTAAAATGTGATATTCTTTATTTATTATGTGAATGATAAAACTTAAAAAACACATTTAATAATGATTATAAGTTAGTGTCTTAAACATCGTCAGTGTTAGTAATCGAGTGGTTTGAAGAGAGTTAGGGAGCGTTGTGCATAGATAATGAGTCAGACTCAGTCCTGCTGGAGCTGCGAGCTCACATGCATCTGTAATGAGAGCTGCATTAGTGATGATCTAGTGGCAAAAACATGATTATGTGCCACACCGATCACTCCATCTCATCTTTCTGCATAAGCAAGTTCTTTTATTACACTGCATATTGTTTTTGACAACTTGTTCGATCTCAGGATTAAGATCTTTGCTTTTTATTGACCAAAATATTAGCTGAAGCACAATCTTCACGGAGGATTTGATATGCAACTCTGAAAGGCCACCTCTTGCGCAGGACTTTGGCATAACATACGTGTGGAGCTGTCCATGGTGCTTAAGTTTGAATCCAGTTATTGAATATACATTTTTTCTAGTCGGACTAAACAATATACACATTCAAAATGGGTAAGTATTGCAACAATTATATTTTGTTAAAAAACAATTAGGCTTTGATTGATTTAGTAAGATTCAGGCAGTGGAAAAAGCAGTCTATTGTTATTTGGAAAACTGTTTGTAAATTCAAAATAAAGATGATATCATTGTGTTTCAAAGCAGAGGACATTCAGCTAACTGCGCTAAATAGTGTCAACCTGTTCTTATAGTCTAAACAGCTTGGGTTTTGTTGGCAATTCAGATCATTTTTTTTTTTATTATTTATCTAAGAATAGAGATATTGCTATATAATGTGACATACCAGAACTGAACAGAGCAAAATATGTTCTTTTCCCCAATAACAGTCTATTTTGGATTTTGTCCCTGCATAATTAGCACTTTGTTTAACAGGAAAGAAAATAAACCAAATGAATATGCATCCAGTCTATTATGAGCGGCTGGGCTCTAAATATAGAACCTCATTAAATATTCATGTCCCACCTGCAGGCAGTGTTTTAGCTGGTGAATGATAACGCTCCCCTCATCATGAACTTATCAAACGTATATAAAATATTCAGTGGCCCAGGACAGAGCCTCTGGTTTTAACAATTAGGAATTTCCATATGGACATTTTGTTTTACATATTTGGGTGATTCTTTGGGCAAAAGTCTTGTTAAAACATTATTTACACTCCCACTAGTTCATTAATTTTATTTTTATTGTTTATAAACTTTTTTCATAGTTAATTATTGAAAGCCTGGGTCTGGGACAAGACTAAAACAGTAAAACCTATATATAAAAGGCATTTGAAAAGTACCAAAAATAAATGATAAAGGCCTTGTTAAAAGTTAAAAGTGTAAAAAAGTTTAAATCAATTAATATATTGAATATCAACCCCTGGGACATGAAAGAAACTCCATATACAGGTCTCGCAAGGTTATTCAGACCCTTAACCTCATGCGACCCCGCTAACACATGCGTGGACGTTGCATTTTGGTTCGCTAAATGCAACGCATAATTACATTTCATTTAAACCAACTGATCTCAGTTCAAGAGGCTCTGGGCTGTCAGTAATGCGTTAATCTTTCGAAGGACGGAGTCATGTGACAACAAAATAGCACCGATCACAGCGGAGTTTGTCATTGGGAGAAACGCCAACAAAACTACATCTGGTCAGAAACCTATTTGAGTCAAAAGATTAGAGTCTCTAGTTTCATCCGATATGCCATTTTTGAACTTTGAGCGATTTATCGGGAAACGCCACGCTGATAAACAAAATGCACACTAATGTGTACAATAGCACAAGATTTTCATTAAAAATCCTATATTTACTGTGCATTTTCACATTGAGATTTATTTTTTCATTTCATTCTGAGACCAGTGCAGAAGTCATTTACTAAATATGGAAAGAGGGAGCAATTAAATACTTCATAGTATTTTATCTCCTCCCCCTAATGCCACCTATTTCTGCCTTGCAATAGCAAGTAACAAATCAAAGTTTACAGCTGTGTTGTAAACTAAAGGCTATTAGCTATTTTAAAAATGAAAATTATCCATTTGATATGTCCCGCCCCAGCTTCCTGTTCCAATATGCCAACACAGGAAAGAAAACTGCGTTTGAAAAGACATTTCTTGGGGTCTTTAACAAAATCTTTATTTTTTATTTTTTTCTTATCTTATGTGACATTTTTAGATAAGTAAATATTGTAAAATGATTTAATATTTTTATCTAATTTTTATTTCTTTAGATTTTTGGGTGAAATATGGACAAACAAACATTCATCACAATAAATCTCATATCAGTCTGCAGTCTGTTTCAGAGCCAATTACAGTGCACTTCCTCATTGTGATCTTATAAAAATCTGTTCAAAACATGTGACCATTTCACTTTTTTGTATGATAGGGCATCACATACTGTAAACAGCTTTATGTAAAAGTGTCAAAAGTTGAATAATGCTTTTATGATGTAGGCGTCATTGTGTTTCATTTTGTGCAAACCTTTTGCTTTGATCAGTTCCTTCAGCTCACGTGTACTGTACCTGTCATGATGTCGTTGTTTTATCCCCGAACCTGATTGTTGTGGGACCTGCGTACTGTAGGAGGATCTTACTCCTGGACAAAGATCCCAATTCTCACTCTCTTTTTAGCGTCACAGTTTACTCTGAAAAGATTAATTTCACAAAATGCATCGCTTCTCCCTCAACATCAATGTTTTTATTTGTCTCGTTTAGGTTATGACCTCATTTGTCCCTGCTGAAAAGACCAGCAGAGCTGCTCACCAGTCATCCACCTTCACCAGCTTTTTCTGGTGCACCAGAATTTTTGGCTTGTCTTTTCAGCAGGGCTCTCTTGCGTGCTTCTTATATACTGTGATCTAATGTCCTGTTCTGTCACTGTCAGGTGATGTGGGTATGCAACCTGTGCCGAAAACAACAAGAAATCCTCACCAAGTCTGGGGCCTGGTTCTACAGCGGCCCGGGGGGCACCATGCCCTCGGGTGCGAGTGACCCTCGCCGTCGCCACGAAGAAGCTCCGCAGGAGAAGAAGGCCAAACTGCAGGAAGCCCCGCTTCTGTACCAGGGGCCACCAGGGGACAGCAGCAGAGCTCCAGGACTCCCGCGACAGGCATCTCTTAACAACGACTCAGATCTAAAAGCCAACAACCCTCTGAGCAACAGGTGAGTGGACAAATTATATGTTTTAATGTGGTTTTAGGGTGCAACGATTTTGAGAAATAAGATACTTGGCACTTGGAATCACTAATTGTTCGGCAGTGTGTTGTAGTAGATTCACATGGGTCTGTGTAAACATATTTAAATATAATTTTGTGGCAATATCTGGTTTTAGAAAAAATGCCTTGCAGGTGTTTTTCTTATTTGAAGTGGTATTTTCTTTTTTGTGCTGTTGACAAGCATTTATGTCCACAACAGTATGCATGCATTGACTACATCCCTATGTAGACGTGCCAGTGTAGACAACTTTGTTGATTATAATGGGAACAATCAAGATTTGTAACATCTCTTACTTGCAATGTAAAGATGGCACCATGTGCACTAAGTTGCAGTAATGGAATTGAATTGGCCACACCCACGGGATGTTGAATTGGAATTTTAATCAGAATGACAGGAAGAGAAATTTGCTTAATTGCAATTCAAAGAAATTCAATGCAGTAACCCAATGCAGGAATTTCAGTATAATTCAATAATTAACATACTGATTATATAATAAACTGAGCAATACATTAGGGGGCCTGGGTAGCTCAGCGAGTAAAGACGCTGACTACCACCTCTGGAGTCGCAAGTTCAAATCCAGGGCATGCTGAGTGACTCCAGCCAGGTCTCCTAAGCAACCAAATTGGCCCGGTTGCTAGGGTGGGTAGAGTCACATGGGGTAACCTCCTCGTGGTCGCTATAATGTGGTTCGCTCTTGGTGGGGCACGTGGTGAGTTGTGCATGGATGCTGTAACTGAGATTCGTCCTCTGCCACCTGGACTGCGGCGAGTCACTACACCACCACAAGGACTTGGGAATTGGGCATTCCAAATTAGGGAGAAAAAGGGGAGGAAAAAAAAAGAGTAATACATTCAGTGACATTAAGAGTTTTTCCACCATAAAATGAGAGTTAATTAATAAAATGAAAGCCACGCCCCCTCTTTCCTAAACCTCACACTCCAAAGATACCAAATGAGCTTTATTGAGATCGAAACCGAGTAGAACTGGTTGTCAAAAACAACAGCAACAAAATAGCGGCCTCAACTGACAACTGTTATGAACACTATGGCATAAAGCCTCAGTAATTCACTGCAACTGCAACACAGAGATTATTTCATAAATATTTTTTATTTTATTTTTTATTTTTTTCACCCAATTTGGAATGCCCAATTCCCAGTGCACTTTTTAAGTCCTCATGGTCGCGTAGTGATTTGCCTCAATCCAGGAGGTGGAGGATGAATCCCACTTGCCTCTGCGTCTGAGACCAGCACGTTGCCAGGAGACATTGTGCGTGTGTGGCTTCACGCCATCCACTGCGGCATCTGCGCTCAACTCACCATGCGCCCCACTAAGAACGAACCACATTATAGAGACCACGAGGAGGTTACCCCATGTGACTCTACCCTCCTTAGCAACCGGGCCAATTTGGTTGCTTAGGGACCTGGCTGGAGTCACTCAGCACGCCCTGGGATTCGAACTAGCAAACTAGCGAACTCCAGGGATGGTAGCCAGTGTCTTTTACCACTGAGGTACCCAGGCCCCCAGTTTGAGTTATTTCAAAAGCTTGGGTATGATTGTTTAAACTTTATAGTACCATAGTAAATTATCAGTACTTAGCATTGTATTGTCAATTACAACGTTGAACCTATTCATATTGAATTGTATTGTATTTGATACTGGTTAAATTCATTCCATTTTAATTCTACTTCCATAAATTTATATTTTAATTGCAAATGTACTACATGTGCTGGAATTTAAAATGCATTCTCAATTTAATTGTGAATTGCGCACAACCCTGGGATAAACATAATGCTGTTTATAGACTTAAACTTTGGATATTTTAAATATCTCTTATATTTATCTAATATGTTTCATGAAATGTATGTTGCAATAGCAACCACTTGAGCAAACATCTGTTTTTCAGTTTTGTATCATTGCTAATTTGGTGCTGAACATCTTAGACAGGTATATAACAGTCAGTAATTTATGGATGTAAAACCTGCTCTTGAACAAATGCAGGGAGTCATAGCACATTTATCAAACATTACGCCCCTATAATCTGCAGGCAGATGCTATTTCACATTGAGCACTGGGCTGGTGTGATTCCATGTTTTACACAAGGTGGCGCCAACACTCTCTGTGGACTTATTTAAAACTCTCCCTCTAGCTTTGAGATCTCTGTATCAGCTTCACCTCTCAAGGGGTCAGAGGTCAGTCCTTGAGAGATGTCTCTGTAGAAAGAGAAGCCTGCTCCCTTGAATCCGTGGCAACCGCTGCGTGTTGGTTTGATTTTCCATTCTCGAATACCTGCGGAGAGGAATGCTGGGCCATGTGCCACATGGATGGGGCTGATCTCACCTGCCGTTAGTGTGTGTGTTGTATTGACATGAACACATATGAATGACAAACCCTTGAAGTGGAGAATTGAATGGTTTGACTTTCGGTCATAGATATTTGTTTTAGCCATTTATAGAGGCAGACAGAGAAGTGGAAGCGAGAGAGGCGGAACAGGATCAAGACGTGACCCAGGCCGTATTCGAACCCGGCGCCCCCATGAACCAACAGTTATAAATCAAGAGATGTTTGACAGGGTTGTGTAATTTGGTCACTTTTGAGTGCTTGTGTATTAATTTGGGTACTTGTGTGGTGTGATGCATTTATTTATTTACTCATCCCTGGCTTCTTTACCTGGCAGATGGCCGTGAAAGTGTCGGGACAGCAGGTGAGCTTTAAGCTGCTTTGCGGATGCAGCCTGACATTTCCTTTAGAACCAAACAAGTGCTCTCTGCTGCGAAATGTATGAAAAGTAACTGTTCTTTTTGATTGGATCTGTTCATACACCATGTTCTGTCACAAAACCTGCAAATTCTTATTTGCAATTTTCGTTTTACTCAATGTGTTACCCAAAAGGTGTGATGTTTAACAAATGTCATATGTTACTGAAACAGTGCCTGATTTGTTCATTGTTGTGTAATAGAGTTAGGTATTGGTCATTCCAAAGTGAACAGCAGCTCTCCTGGTTTGTGTGATATACGAGTTGTTTTGGTAGTCCAACAACCAACAAGTCGATTTGTGAGGATGACTAGTTTATTAACATTATTTTGTATTTATTTTATATTGTTAGTTTATTATATTGTTAGTCAGTTTTGAAAAACACTCACTGAGGACTTTATTAGGAACACTACGATGTGGTCTTCTGCTGTTGTAGACAATCTGCCTCAAGGTTCTACGTGTTCGACTGCTCACTACAATTTTACAGAGTGGTTATCTGAGTTACCGTAGCCTTTCTGTTTGCTCAAACCAGTCTGGCCATTCTCTGTTGACCTCTCTCTTCAACAAGGCATTTCCGTCTGCAGAACTGCCACTCACTGGATGTTTTTTTGTTTTTGGCACCACTCTGAGTAAACTCTAGAGACTGTTGTGCATTAAAATCCCAGGAGATCAGCAGTTACAGAAATACTCAAACCAGCCCATCTGGCACCAAAAATCATGCCACGGTCGAAATCACTTAGATTTTTTTTCTCCATTCTGATGGTTGATGTGAACATTAACTGAAGCTCCTGACCCATATCTGCATGATTTTATGCATTGCACTGCTGCCACACGATTGGCTAATTAGATAATTGCACAAATAAGTAGGTGTACAGAGTGTACATTGTTTTGCCAACCTGATCTCCCGAAAAGTCATAATAATAGTATGAGACGGCAAAAACATACAAAAGTCATACAAAAACTTTTAATCCCATAAGAAAAATAAAATAACCTATGAACGGTGTTATTATGATTTTTCAAAGTTTAACGAAGTGTTATGAAGTTTAACCCTAACCATAAAGTCTAACTCTTGGATTTTAAAAGGAAAATAACTTTTGTGTAAGAAAGAAAACATTGGGTTTGGTTAGAGGCAAGGAAAGCATGTTATTGACATATACACTGAAGGCCAAATGTTTGGAATAATTTACAGATTTTGCTCTTATGGAAAGAAATTGGTACTTTTATTCACCAAAGTGGCATTCAACTGATCATAATGTATAGTCAGGACATTAACAATGTGAAAAATTACTATTACAGTTTGAAAAAAATGTTCAGAACTTCTTAAACTACTTCAAAGAGTTCTCATCAAAAAATCCTCCACGTGCAGCAATGACAGCTTTGCAGATCCTTGGCATTCTAGCTGTCAGTTTGTCCAGATACTCAGGTGACATTTCACCCCACACTTCCTGTAGCACTTGCCGTAGATGCGGCTGTCTTGTCGGGCACTTCTCACGCACCTTACAGTCTAGCTGATCCCACAAAAGCTCAATGGGGTTAAGATTCATAACACTCTTTTCCAATTATCTGTTGTCCAATGTCTGTGTTTCTTTGCCCACTCTAACCTTTTCTTTTTATTTTTCTGTTTCAAAAGTGTCTTTTTCTTTGCAATTCTTCCCATAAGGCCTGCACCCCTGAGTCTTCTCTTTACTGTTGTGCATGAAACTGGTGTTGAGCGGGTAGAATTCAATGAAGCTGTCAGCTGAGGACATGTGAGGCGTCTATTTCTCAAACTAGAGACTCTGATGTACTTATCCTCTTGTTTAGTTGTACATCTGGCCTTCCACATCTCTTTCTGTCCTTGTTAGAGCCAGTTGTCCTTTGTCTTTGAAGACTGTAGTGTACACCTTTGGATGAAATCTTCAGCTTTTTGGCAATTTCAAGCACTGTATAGCCTTCATTCCTCAAAACAATTATTGACTGATGAGTTTCTAGTGAAAGCTGTTTCTTTTTTGACCTTTTTGATCTAATCTTGACCTTAAGACATGCCAGTCTATTGCATACTGTGGCAACTCAAAACAAACACAAAGACAATGTTAAGCTTCATTTAACGAACTAAATAGCTTTCAACTGTGTTTGATATAATGGCAAGTGATTTTCTAGTACTAAATTAGCAATTTAGCATGATTACTCAAGGATAAGTTGTTGGAGTGATGGCTGCTGGAAATGGGGACTGTCTAGATTTGATCAAAAATGACTTTTTTCAAATAGTGATGGTGCTGTTTTTTACATCAGTAATGTCCTGACTATACTTTGCGATCAGTTGAATGCCACTTTGGTGAATTAAAGTACCAATTTCCTTCTGAAACAGCAAAATCTGTACATTATTCCAAACGTTTGGCCACCAGTATATATCGCAAAAGTCATTTTATATTGCATAAATTAATATGGAGTGAGTAAACAGATTTGTTCACTGATGTTTCCTTTCTTAAAATAAAGTGTTGGAGGCAAGCTAAAGCTTTTGATGCCTGTATTGTATCGATTTAAAATTCTGTTTATTGATTGATTGGTCTCTGTGGAAATAAAAGACATACCTTTTCATACGAGCCAAGTCGTACAGTATCTTACAATTTTCCTTAAATACTTTGCTACTACCATCTTGGCATTCCCAACAGTTCTTCAAATTCTTCAACAAATAATTTTATATAAGAAAAACATTGACCCAAAAACTAAAATTCTGTTATTTACACATGCTAAAAAAAATTCCCCTATGCCACAGATTTCAGATCTCATTTGTATATATTTAATTATGCCATGTGAAAATACATCGTGGCAGGTTTGATGTCAATCATGCCAAATGCCATCAGTTGCCACGTGTCTCATTACTGATCGATCGCAACCAATTCTAGAAGTTCAAATGACATTTGAGAACTAGGATGGAGGGGAAGATTTTAAGTGAATTATGACTTAAACTTTGGTCTGTTACTCCCACAAAGCTGTCGCATGGTTTAAGAAGACTTGGAATATAGCACACAAGTCGTATGGACTACTTTTATGATACTTTTATGGTGCTTTTTTGTCATGTTTAGAGCTTGACAAGCCATGTCACTGAATGCTTTGGATGTATGAAAAGGAGCCTTTTACCTTTTGTGTTCCACAGAAGAAAGAAAATAATACAGGTTTTGAAAGACATGACAGAATTTTCATTTTTAAATGAAATGTCCCTTTAAAGCAGGAGTTTTTAGAGATGACAGGGGTGTTTTGGGGTTAACTGCTGCCACAGTGGATAAGAGCTGCCTGACTGTTCACCAGAAAAATGTGTTAAATAGTTTGATGCCCAGGAATAAAGCTCAGGAAATCACTGAAAAGCACTTCCATTAATCTTAAGGAATGTTTAAATTAACTCTGATTCTCCTCTCCTGAAAAAGTGCTGACAGCCTATTTATATCCTGAAATAATGTGGGAAGAGCCTAATTTGTCTTGGTCTCGGAGGTGTCATCGGAGCGAGCGCTGAGATGTGGCGCGAGTGTGGGTGAAATTGGTAGATGAAACAATAATAATTACACTGGGATTGGAAATTAATTACAGCCGTTATGTTTCTCTGGGTTTTGCAGGTTTTCATGCACTCTGATCTCCTCCTCCTCCATCTACAAAATCCATTAGTGTTGTTTTATTGGCATTAGATGCAACGTAACACTCAGGTTGAACCACAGACTGCTGTGGTTGTTTTAGTGCTGAAATTAGTTTGATGTCATATGGAGGGTTGGGCACCTATACTGCAATATAGACAGACATATGCATATTGTCTGGTTTCTTACACAAGTTTCACTATACTGTACAGTAAGTATCATGATATCACCAAGTTTTATGCTCTTGGATAAGTGCTATGGTCTGTTCAAAGAGCTGATGTTGTGATTTGGAGATTTTGTCTGGAGAGAGTTATTAGGAGAATAAAAAAGGCACCTGCAGGAATTCAGTATCAGCATTACTGAGCTCACACCTGCCTGGACTAGACAATTTAAGACTAATGTTTTTAAATGCTACTCTCTAAACAGTTGCATTTTAGCTTTAACCTGCTCAGTAGGACTATGTCTTTCTGTCTGTCTGTCTTTCTAACTATCTTTTAGATCTTAACTATATATGACATTAAATAATATAATTTTAATATAAAATACAATAATATTAATAATATTAATAATAATGTAATATAATAATATTAAAATCTGTTAGGTAATTTAAAAAAAAATACAAAAAGGCAATTCATAAATTTTATATACACTGGCAGCCAAAAGTTTGGAATAATGTACAGATTTTGTGTTTCAGAAGGAAATTGGTACTTTAATTCACCAAAGTGGCATTCAGCTGATCACAAAGTATAGTCAGGACATTACTGATGAAAAAAAAAACAGCACTATCACTATTTGAAAAAAGTCATTTTTGATCAAATCTAGACAGGCTCCATTTCCAGCAGCCATCACTCCAACACCTTATCCTTGAGTATTCATGCTAAATTGCTAATTTGGTACTAGAAAATCACTTGCCATTATATGAAACACAGTTGAAAGCTATTTGGTTCGTTAAATGAAGCTTAACATTGTCTTTGTGTTTGTTTTTGAGTTGCCACAGTATACAATAGTCATGTCTTAAGGTCAATATTAGAAAAAAAATGTCAAAAAAGAAACAGCTTTCACTAGAAACTCATCAGTCAATAATTGTTTGAGGAATGAAGGCTATACAATGCATGAAATTGCCAAAAAATAAATAAATGGAAATTTCATACAAAGGTGTACACTACAGTCTTCAAAGACAAAGGACAACTGGCTCTGACAAGGACAGAAAGAGATGTGGAAGGCCAGATGTACAACTAAACAAGAGGATAAGTACATCAGAGTCTCTAGTTTGAGAAATAGATGCCTCACATGTCCTTAGTACAGTACTGTGCAAAAGTTTTAGGCACATAAGATGTTTCACAGAAGCATTTGTTTTAAGATGGTTATTTATATCTTCAGCTTTAGTGTGTCAATAGGAAATATAAATGTGAGACTCCCAAACATTACTTTTGCAAATAGAAAAGATTAGAATAGAAGAACAGGGAGCCCTGCAACAGATGTCATTGCCCCCACAAAGCCCCCCACTGAACATCGTATCAGTCTGAGATTACATAAGAGACAGAAGCAATTGAGACAGCCTAAATAGATAGAAGAACTGTGGCAAATTCTCCAAGAAGCTTGGAACATCCTATCTGCCAACAACCAAGAAAAACTGTGTCCAGGTGTACCTAGGAGAATTGGTGCTGTTTTAAAGGCAAAGGTGGTCACACTGAATATTGATTTAGCTTTTTTATGTTTACTGGACTTTGTATGACATTAAGTGATGAATGAAAACGATTTATGTCATTATTTTTGAAGACATCCTCACTATGCAACTGTACTGTATATATATATATATATATACTGTTTTTATATATATATATTATATATAAATATGTATGTTAAAAGAAATTCCCAACCCCCAGCCTTTAATTTGTTCATAATTATATTATATTATATTATGGACAACCCAACTTTATATGTCATTAAATAATATAATGCTAATATAACAACCTACTTGATCTATTAAAATCTGTTTTTTTTTTCTGTAAAATTATAAAGCAATTTATACTTTTTACATTAAAAAAAAAACTACCATTTTAACAAAGTTTTACTGTAAAAGTATATTTATTTCCTTGCTAAATATAATATAAATATTCTCTAAAGCTAAATCTTTCTAAATGTAAGTAATACTTTTATGTCTAAAAACATATTGTTTTATATACAATTTAATACAGGCAGTGTATTATATGTTGCATCATCCTGCTAATGGCTCTAACATGTACTTTCTAAGCAAAGTCCTTCTTCCTTTTAAGATGCATATAGAAAATGTTGGGGTCAGAATGCATGAAGCTTTTCGTCGTGTTCTCAGGGCTATGCACTCCACATGAAAGTGTTTCCTGTTCCTCTAGCTGTCTTATTCCTTCAGGTCATCAAGTATCCACACACAATAGTTATCTTTTAGTGCAGTGCATCGCTCTCCACAGAAACCCCTTAATGATGAGGGGGAAATAAAGCGCCTCCTCCTTCCCGCGCCCCATGCGCTCTACTGATGCTCCGTTACTCCACAAAGCGGATGGCTTTTAGATTGGAGAGAAAACCCTGACAGCAGCATCTCTCTCCGTGTTCTTTCTACGCGCCTGGACTCAAAGGTATCTGGACGCAACGCGCTTCGCATGGATGTTTTTAGCCCGCACGCGCTTACGGTGCGTTTTTGGATGCGTCGTGGAGCATCTGAAGCGTTGCGCCTTCGGTTTCTCTCTTAAGTTCGGATCATAATGACCGTGAGAGACGGCGTCGGTGCGCTCTTATCATCCAAACGCACTTTTCAGCAAGATCAACAAACATCGGGCACTTGAATCGTGTTTATGTTGCGCTGGAGATGCTGCGCGTCCGGAGCGAGGCGCGTGGGGGGAGTTCCGTCTGAAGGAAAGAGGGGATATACGCAGAATAACAGAGAGGAAGAAGAGGGAAAATGCAGTTTGAGACATTGCGTCAGTTCTGTAGCTCGGTTTTATCGCATTTTAATGGGGCTTTCACACCGCCGCAGAATATTCTGCAGACGGAGCTCCTGGAACAGGCGCTCGGCTCTATCGGGTGAGTTTCTATACCACATCAAAAGAGACTAGATTTGCAGTTCTTGAAGGAAATTGCGGTGCTTGCAAGGTGCTTGCAAGGCAGTACAAGAATTGTGTTTGAAGTAAGTTTGAAGTAAAATGGTAAATGCACCAAAGGCGGCTGCTTTGCGGCTTTGGGTCTTTGGTTTTGTATAAATGAAATGCCGCATCCGTTGTCATGACACTAAGCACGCGTCTTGATGTCTGTAAATGAGAAACCAACACATATATAGCGTCTTTGAAGTAGCCTAAATAGATGCAAGAGAGAAAGAACCAATCACAACACAGTATGCACATAAATGCAATAAAGATGGCCAATCAAAATTCAGAATGCAAGTGATACAGTGATGTCATGGTGGTAACAATTTACAATAAGGTTGTATTCGTTAACATTATTTAACTATATTAACATGTACTTACAATGAACAATACTTTTACAGCATTTAGCATATTTAGATTTGTTGTTACTGCATTATGAACTAATATTAACTCATTTGATGAATTAAAATTAACCAACATAATAATGTAAATATTGCCATTGTTAGTACTTGATACCTAATGCATAAACTCATGTTAACAAAGAGAACCTTATTGTAAAGTGTTACATATGTCGTCACTATCTGTTAAGAATAATGGCAAAAATTATTAATTAAATAAGATATATAATATATAATATATAATATAAAATAGCAAAACTAAAATTATCTTTAAAAAATAAAAGCATAATGTGAATGGAGTCTGAATAGAGTTCATAACGTTGTTGTTATCAGGGGGTAATAGCATGGTATTTTTATATATACAGTACTGTACCATTGTACTAAATAATAACCATATTTATGTACCGAGTATTTCCTTTTTATTCATTTTTCATAATATTTTTTTTATTAATTTTTTTATTTTTTATTAAGTAGTACAATTTAAATAAAAAAAGAAAAGGTTAGAGTGAGCAAAGAAACAGACGTTGGACAACAGATAATTGGAAAAGAGTGTTCTGGATCTTAACCCCATTGAGATTTTGTGGGATCAGCTAGACTGTAAGGTGCATGAGAAGTACCTGACAAGACAGCCACATCTATGGCAAATGCTACAAGAAGCGTCCTTCCTTCTGGCCCCGCCTGCCAGCAGGCCTTCCCCGCCTTTTCGGACCTGGGAGGGAGACAAGGAGAGAAAAAAAAAAAAAAAAAAAAGAAACAGGGAAAGGCCAACATGGAGAGACAGCGGGAGAGAGAGAGGAGAGAGAGAAAAAAATTTACTCGCTGGTTCTCTGATGTGCCGTAGCCTGGTCCTCGGTCACTCCTCCACCCTCTAAAGGATGACAGCTGCTCCTCCCCGGGTGGATCGGAGGCAGTCCTCCGGCCCCTGGCGGATGGAACGCCTCGCCATGTTTTGGTGGATGGTAGGGGTCTCCTCCACCCCTGGCAGCAGTTCTCCTGCTCCAGGCGGTCGGCAGTGAGCCCCTCCCCGCTCGCGGACGGCGGTCTTATCTTTGACCCCGCCGCGTTTTAGCGGCCGGTAGGGGTCTCCTCCGCCCCTGGCAGTGGCCCGACCGCTGCAGGCGGTTGGTAGGGAGCCCCTCCTCTCCTCGCAGTTGGCGGTTGTCCCTCCGCTTTCAGGCGGCCGGGCTCCTCAGTCCCCTGGCGGATGGCCGCGGCTGCTCCTTTGGGGTGGATGGCCTTCCCGGGTTTCGGCACCAATGTAACAGGGTACAAGTGAAAGGAAGAGGCGAGAACCGGCTTGACAATATAAATAATCATTTAATGATTAACTTAAAGCAAAAGACATATAACACAAACGCATACAGGGCAGCTGCCTGTAGCTCTCTCTCCCGAACTGCCGCCTTCGGCCGCCTTTATCCCTCTCGTGGGCTCGATTAGCCGTGATGATGCACGCCCGGCCCGGCCCGGCCCCGCCCTCCTCCTTGCCACAAATTTGTTATAAAAACTAGGAGTAAGACTTGTAAATGAAGACATGTTTATTTGTTGGAAGGTTAGGAACATAGTTTGGCTGGTTCTAAGACAGCTTCACAGATCACCGATTCTAAACGACCTCAGGTCATGAGACCTATAGACTGATTGGTGTGTTTAATTCAGTTTAAAGTGTTGAGATAGGGAGAATTGGAAGCAACCCATGTACTCACTCCAGAAAAAATCCACACTCAGCAAATAAGCACACTAGAATTCGCACTCACACTATGAGCTAAGTGCAAGCATCCTTTTGATAATTTGATAATTTTCACGTCCCGTTGAAGACTGTATCGCACTTGATTGGAGGTGGCAAGGTGTGGCTGCTCACTTCTGTTGTTTGCAGAATTGAACACAAGTCATATGAGCTACTTTTATGGTGCTTTTTTGTTGTTTTTGGAGCTTGGCCCTAAAAATCACCATTCATTTTCATTGTATGGAAAACAGAAGTTTAGATATTCAGCATAAGATCTCCTGATTTCTCTTTTTTTTTCTTTTTTTCTTTTTTAGGTGAACTATTCATTTAACAAATTTCAGCTGCGGCAGAGGGAGAGGGTGAGGGAGATGTAGGCCTATGTGTTTGTGCCAAAGATTTTGAATGGAACTTTTCAAGAAACAAATACAAATTTAAACTGAGAATGTATAAAAACCCTATGAAATCAAAGGCAAAAATGTAAGACTTAATCTTCAAATAAACAGCATCCTTTGTTAACGATATTCTATGCTTGCATTCGCTGATCAAGAGAGTTTTCATTCACGCTTCCAAATTTGTCAATTATGCTCCCTGAGTTTTCGTTTCCAGTTCTGGCAAAAACCTCTCGTATGGGCAGGGCTGACAGAGATGTGTTCTCATTGGCTAGTGAGTTTTGAGTGACAGCTCCTTGACCTGGAAGTTGAGATCTGTGGTGTGACATTCCAACACACTCTCACGGCGAAATCGTCAGGATTCGAACGATTTTTCTAAATTTGGCTAATTCGTATGATATCGTGCGACTGCACTCGTTTAATTCCCACGACTTTCACTACAGCCAATGATGTCGCTGGACATCGTTTACATCTAATACGTTATTACAATTATTTGCTTCTGTCACACACAACAGCTTCCTATCATGTTTACACACTCTACTGAATGGTTAAGTTTAGATAAGGGGTTTGGGTAAGGGCATAATATTAATAAGCATGTCCTTAACGCCTCATGCGCAAAACTCACGGGAACTTGCACGTGATGAAATCGTACGACAAAATCGTGCGACATCACACGAAATAGTCACCTTGTTAATTATGTACGACTTTTCATGAGATCGGGTTGGACAATCTGATTGCAGCTTCATAATTCCTTAGTGTTTAGTGATATATATTTAGGTGTTTTATTTTTGTATTTTATCTGTATTTTTGTTTTTTTGTTTTTTTTTGTGATACGTTTTCAGGAGTGGCATGTATGAATGGCGTCACCATGACTACACACTTTTTTTACCCCATTGTTCGCGCATGCACACAAACCATCACAATTACCACTAGCTGCATTTTTTATTAATTCAGAAGAATTTAAACAGATGATGAAAATTGCAATCAAGCATGGAGCTTTTTATCAGAGGGTGTAGTAGACCTTCAAGGGTATACATTGTAGGTTTCCTGTAGGTATTCAATCCAAAGACTGTTTTTGTTGACAAAAATTCCTAAACACTGCTTCAAATGTGGCTTTTACAAAAACAGCTGATTTTAAATTTTTTATGAATTTAACTTGGTTAAAATTGTTATGGAAATCAAATCACATTATTACACACCTACACCATATAAACATTTATACGACACCATATACTGTGAAATAGTAAAAGTCACCATATATATGAAACTGAAAAAGTCTTCGGTGCAGATCTAACAACATTGCAGTCATTTAGTTTCAAGATGATATACAAGATGTACAGAATACATTCAATGAACAAAATGTGCAGTTATACACAAAGTCCATATTACATAATACACAGTTTGTACACAATATAAAGACAATACACAATATACCGTACATTAAATAATACACATATTGCTTTTTAATGTTTCACCATTTAGAATTTAACATTCATGAGGATGCCCATGCATTGTATGCATTTATTAAGTGTTACTGTACTGTATGTTTTACTGTCTACAATTGAATTCATCTTTATAAACCATTATATAATTCAAAATGTCTAAGCCTCAACATCAATAATAGACCACTGTTTTACATTTGAAATCTTATAGCGAAAGTCATTTCATAATTTGAATCAGGAATATATCATTCATGTTTATTTTCAGACATGGCTGTCAATCATAATTCATCATCCAAAATAAATCCTGTTTCTGGCCTACTAAAAAGTTCTGTATTCTTTCCCTTTAAACAGCCGACAGATTTACAGTATTTACTTTTTGATAGATGAAACTTAAAGCCAACAAATACACAATTACAATTCTCAGGTATTTTTATAAGCATAAAGGATGTTTATATGAAAAATGCCAAGCAGCTGTAGCCTGAATGTGAAATGGAACATGCCTGATGCAAGGGTATCAGTAACATACCGTAAGCAGTTTCCTTCCCAAGTATGCATTCTATAGTATGTGGTAATGAGTGCAGTATCAGGCATTAACATTCATTTGTCGGAATACTATTCAGAGACCAGCGTATATAAAGAGTCCAGTGTAGACTAACAAAGTTTACAGTAACTGCTTGTATATTTGTGAAATGTGTTTGTTTTAATCTAGATCTCAGAACAAATTTAGTAGAACATAGTCTGCATAAAATCAGAGTATAATAGTGTCTGGAGCTCTCAGTCATTTAAAGGTGATGTCAAGGGATTAATTAATCCGTGCAGAATAGCAAGATTCTAGTCAGATAAGGGGCAATGGATCTCTGGTACCACCACTCCATCATCTGGGTCATCAGAATTTTGTTTGTGAAAAGCTGTTGAATGAAAAGGGAAAGAGATTATAGTTTTATAATACAAACCGATTTGAACTCTCACATAACTGATGGCTGATCTAAGTTATTAGTCTATTCGTTTAAATTATTAGTTTATTGATTACTTGTAAACTTATTTTCTAGAATCTGGATGTGGCTACTCTGAAAAATTGTTTAAAAAAAATAGTTAATTTAATTTAATTGTTAAAAATGAGAATTGTGTAATTACTTATAGCCTTATTTTATTTCAAGCCCATATGTATGACTTTCTTTCTTCCGTGGAGCACAAAAGGAAATGTTAGGCAGAATGTTTGGGACTAGCAGCCTCAGTCTCATTTTATAAATATTTCACAATTTCATCTTTACATGCACAATCCATGCATTCCTTAACGGGGGTAGAACCATGTCCTGACAACTAATAAACAAGCAAACATGATCTAATCAAAGAACATAATAGTAAGGATAACCAGGTCAAGTACTGGGCTAACCCAAGACCAAACTGCCTTCAAAGAATATTCCGGGTTCAAATTCTTTTAACAAAAGAATTAATGTAAGTGCTTTTATAAAATTATAAGCTTCACATTTCTGCCTTTAAACCCTCCAGAAATTGGCCCTCATTGACTTCCATTGTAAGTGCCTCACTGTAACCTCGATTTTTGCTTTTTTTAAGAAAAGGAGGGACGAGCCGAAATTACTTTTTGTGGTAATCAACATTATGCCACAAATGCTGTTGATTGAGCTTAACTTGTATTGAACCCGGAATATTCCTTTAAACTGTTCTGCTCTCTGACTGAAAAGGCAATAACTTTTATTTATTCATTATTTTTACTATACTGGCTTACCTCAGGCTGCCACGAGTGTCCTGCTGATGACGACAATGATAATGACCTTCCGACAGATGGTGTCCGTGCCGCTCCTGATAGCTTATAATGATAAAGTAGTAGTAGGAGAAAAATAAGTACTGATAAAATACAAAAACAAAACACCTAAATATATATCACTAAAAACTAACGAATTATAAAGCTGCTAGCAAATTCTCACACCACTGACCTCAACTTCCAGGTCAAAGTGCTGTCACTCAGAAACTCACTAGCCAATGAGAACCCATTTCTGCTAGCCCCGCCCATATGAGAGGTTTGTGTCAGAACTACAAAAGAAAACTGAGGGAGTGTAAATGAAAACGTTAGAAGCGTGAATGAAAACTCTAGCAGTGCATTTGTAAGTCCTGATCAGTGAACGCAAGCAGAGAATATCATTAACAAAGGATTTTGTGGGGCCTGGGTAGCTCTGCGAGTAAAGACGCTGGCTACCACTCCTGGAGTCACGAGTTCGAATCCAGGGTGTGCTGAGTGACTCCAGCCAGGACTCTTAAGCAACCAAATTGGCCCGGTTGCTAGGGAGGGTAGAGTCATATGGGGTAACCTCCTTGTGGTCGCTATAATGTGGTTCTCGCTCTCGGTGGGGTGCGTGGTGAGTTGTGCGTGGATGCCGCGGAGAATAGCGTGAAGTCTCCACACGCGCTATGTCTCCGCGGTAACCTGCTCAACAAGCCACGTGATAAAATGCACGGATTGAGGGTCTCAGACACGGAGGCAACTGAGATTCATCCTCCGCCTCCTGGATTGAGGCGAGTCGCTACGCCACCACGAGGACTTAGAGCGCATTGGGAATTGGGCATTCCAAATTGGGAAAAAACAAAAAAACAACAACAACAAAAAAAAAAACTAAGGATTTTGTTAATTTGAAGGCTAAGTCTAAAATTTTGCCTCTAGTTTCTTTTTCTTTTCTTTTTTTCAGTTCAAATTTTTATTGGTTTCTTGAAAAATTCCGTTCAAAACATTTGGCACAAATCTAATCCGAGAGAGATGCTGGGGAGAGCCGGAGAGATAAATCATAATTGAAGCTTCTTTTAGATGGAATATCCCTTCCTGCCACCCCGGTCCTCTGTGAGGCTGTGTTGCCATGGTAACATTGTTTGATCAATCCTGTATGAGAGAGAGAGAAAGAGAGGGATGTCCCCTGCACTTAGAGACAGAGAGAGAGAGAGAGAGAGAGAGAGAGAGAGAGAGAGAAAACAGCAGCATTATAGTGGCCTTATTCATGAGATTCCTTCTGAGATATCTTGGTAAATGACACGACTGAGAAAGAATGAATAAAAATGAGCAGAATATGAGGAAAACCATCCAGTCATAGAGCAAGGCTTTATCAGCAGTTTGTGTTCCGGGGTTTTTTAACGGAGAAAATAATTTTTGACTCGTCCCTCAGTTTTTAAAAAACAAAACAAAAATAATGTTTACTGTAGCACGATTACAATGGAAGTCTATGGGGCAAGGCATTCTGGTTTAGGTCTAAATATGAAGCTTGTATTTTTTTTAAAGTGCAACATTAATTCTTATGTGCATAAATAAGTGTAATTTCACCTATAAAGTTGTTTATATTGCACTTTTAGCAGCGGGGCTACTTTTTTAGGTGGATGCATTTCTAGTTAACATACCCATAGACATATCTGTGATGCTAATGATGTAATTTCTGTGTGTGAATTTATTCTCTATATATGTGGAAAGTCCCCTTTTTGGTTAGTGTGATAGTGACTAGATTAACATCTTTACATGGTCATGACAGGAGTTCAAATGTTGGATATAGCTATGGATAGACATGGTTAGTATGTGTACATGTCTGTATTTTGTGGAAATACTTTTGAAACAAAATTTATTTTAACTTTAATTTTGGTGAAATGCTTTGACTTCCATTGTAAATGCATTACTGTAAAAATCATTTTTACTTGTTTTTACCAACTGATGGATGAGTTCATCTCATGAGTTTGAGAGTCTTTTTGAGAGATTCATTAAAAATAACTGCTTTATAAAAGTCACGTATTGGACTACACTGGTGACACTGTATGTTTGTTGTTGTGTGCATCCATTGTTATTGTTTTGTATTTATTTTAATTTCTCTTTCATCGCATTAAATTTAGACTGCAAGCTCATAATTTAGTTAAAACATACTTTCTTTTGTCATGACGCTGTAGATTCGGTAGTGACTAGAAACAACGTCAGAGTATTTTAGTACAGATTTCTGTACTAAATGGAGACATTCAAGAACCGTTAACAGAACCAAATGTCAAATCTTTTGGTTCCAGTCTATTTTCAGTTTGTATTCATAACTGCATGTGAGCTTGGATTTTGTTAAAAAAAAAATTAATAAAAATTACATTTAGCTTTCAGATCCATTGCATGAAACTCAGAGATAATACTGTAACAAAACCAGCCTGATCTCATGAAAATTACATGACTGTGGTGACATTTTTGCAAAATTATATTACATGGTTCATTACACAGATTACAGCAATTCTGACGTGAAATGTCCACTGTGTGGTGCTAAAAGCGAGATATAAGTGTTCTCCCACACAAATAAGGTTTTTATGGTTAAAGGGATAGTTCACCCAAAAATTGTAATTCTCTCATCATTTACTCACCCTCATGCCATCCCAGATGTGTATGAATTTCTTTCTTCTGCTAAACACAAACAAAGATTTTTAGAAGAATATCTCAGTTCTGTAGGTCCATACAATTCAAGTGAATGGTGACCAAAATTTGAAGCTCCATAAAGCACATAAAGGCTGTATAAATTGAATCCATAAGAATCCAGTGGTTAAATCTTCAGAAGGTTTGGGTGAGAAAAAGATCAATATTTAAGTCCTTTTTTACTATAAATTATCTTCCCTGCCCAGAAGGTGACAATAAGCATGAAAAATGTGTATCGCCAAAAACAATAAGAAGAAGAATGTGAAAGTAAAAGTGGAGATTGATGGTAAAAAAGACTTGAATATTGATCTGTTTCTCACCCACACTTATCATATTGCTTCAGAAGACATGAATTTAACCAATGGAGTCTTATGGATTACTTTTATGCTGCCTTTATGTGCTTTTGGAGCTTAAAAGTTCTGGACTGATTACCATTTACTTGCATTGCATTGACCAACAGAGCTGAAATCTTCTTTAAAAATCTTAATTTGTGTTCAGCAGAAGACAGAAAGTCATACACATCTGGGATGGCATGAGTGGGAGTAAATGATAAGAGAACTTACATTTTTGGGTGAACTACTCCTTTAATGCTCTATTGAGTTTAAAATCAACAAAATCAACCTCCCTTCACTAAGCCTTATGCCTAAATCTAACCGATAGTGTCAAAAAAGCAAATGTGAGATAAAACACGCTATTCCTGAAGAAATCACGTCATTTTGTGGTGCTTCTATGACACTTTTGGCTCATGAGTCGAATCGTGTTCTTCAAGGCTTGTACCTAGACCTTTGCATCGCAATACTAATGCTGGAATAAGCTTGTAAATGTAGTTGGTAATGTAATTCAAACAATAAAATGTGTTGCCTTTCAAGTCATGCATTAAAGTAAGTAAGAGTTTTACAAAAACAGAACAGGGCGAAAAGTAAGTGTTTATGAACTGATAATCTGCCCTTGTGAATAAAGTGAATAAAGTCTTTGTTGCTGTAGCGCCTCTAGAGTTTATTTTGACAAAGACACTGCCTCAATACCTACAATGAAAATTTTATAGTAACATGTTTTTATAGTATATGAAACCAGGTTGGAAAAATCTACTTTGGGAAAGGGTAGAGATGTGACTGATAACAACGCAGAACATCTTGTGACTGGTGGTGGAACACATTCTCTATATATGGCCATGAGCATCGGCAGTAAACAGCTTCATAATGTCCATCCAGCGAGAACAGAGAGTGAGACAGACAGAAAGCAGTGCTGGTCTTTCTCAGTACAGAACGCGTGGTATGCAGGAGAGGAGAAAGACATCTGTTCTATTTTATGCTCAGAAAGCGCTACTGATTCCCTGAAAAGAAGATAGAAGTTTGTGGTGAGGCATCTCTTCCTCATATTAAAGACTCTCAGGTGCTGAAGGCCCCTTCATAGGAGCCTTAGGGCCAGCTGTGACATGCTCCATACAGTGTGTTTTCAACAGCAGAGGAGATTTTTTTTTTGCTCTGCGGTTGCACTTTCATGGCTCGTGAGGCTTAATGGAGTGTATCTTTAAAGTATCAACTCTGTCTCTGGTTCATCTCTTAAAAACCATTTGGTTTTGGGAGAATGTGATGAGAAATATTTGAGTCCATGTTGAAATCTTGGACTTTTAATTGCAGACTTTGGTATCTTGGAAAATCTGAGCACAGTTCGAGACCTTGTTGAGATCTCTTCTAAACTCTTGAGGCGACACGTGAGATTACCGGGTCTTTTTCTTAGGAGAAACATCTGAGAAGCAGGTGATCCCATGACCCTCTCTTTTGACATTGTATGAACGTGAAACTCTGACCTCAGAGATGCTCATTTCTCATGTTAGTCAACCTGATTATCCAGCACTGGATATTGATTTTTAAAGAGCTTCTTATCTGTGAAACTATTAAAACGAACAGCGGAAATTGTTAACAGGTTCCCAAAACTGTTATCGAGAATCCAATTTGGAGACCAATTACAGCATTGATTATTTCAGTTATCCATTAAACAACTGTAAGTTTGGATGACAGAATCTCTCACACTTTACAGTACTAGGCCAAAAGAAATACTGTATGATATTCCACAAATAAGAAACATTCTTAAAGTTAATTTAATAAGCAGGGCGGCCACATGAGTCTAACACTAAACAGTGGTTTCAAAAAAGAAATATGAAGATTGTTTAGTTAAAAAAATGATTGTAGAGCTGTTGAGGTTGTAGTCATAAAACACAGAAGAGAATTAGCATTTTCAAGCCATGGGTTCCCTCTGGTTTTTCCTATAGGTTTTCATAATAAAAATTAATGCAGTTAATTACTTGAAAATACTTAGTTGTTTTATTCAACAGGATGGATTACACACAGTCATACCCCAAATGTGAATTTTGAAGCCACTGTGTTTATTAAAAAAGTATGTTGCTATTTAGCAACTTGTTAGCAATATACATTTTTTTTTTTTTAAACATGGTGGCTTCAAAATTCATGTTTGAGGTATATATATAAACTCAAAATGTCTAAAAAAAAAAACAAAAAAAAAAAACGTCCCTTTTTCAGGACACTGTATTTTAAAGATAATTTTGTAAAAATCCAAATAACTTTACAGATCTTTATTGTAAAGGGTTTAAACAATGTTTTCCATGCTTGTTCAATGAACCATAAACAATTAATGAACATGCACCTGTGGAACGGTCGTTAAGACACTAACAGCTTACAGACAGTAGGCAATTAAGGTCACAGTTATAAAAACTTAGGACACTAAAGAGACCTTTCTACTGACTCTGAAAAACACCAAAAGAAAGATGCCCAGGGTCCCTGCTCATCTGCGTGAATGTGCCATAGGCATGCTGCATGGAGGCATGAGGACTGCAGATGTGGCCAGGGCAATAAATTGCAATGTCCGTACTGTGAGACGCCTAAGACAGCGCAACAGGGAGACAGGAAGGACAGCTGATCATCCTTACAGTGGCAGACCACGTGTAACAACAGCTGCACAGGATCGGTACATCCAAATATCACACCTGCGGGACAGGTACAGGATGGCAGCAACAACTGCACGAGTTTTTACAGGAACGCACAATCCCTCCATCAGTGCTCAGACTGTCCGCAATAGGCTGAGAGAGGCTGGACTGAGGGCTTGTAGGCCTGTTGTAAGGCAGGTCCTTACCAGACATCACCGGTGACAACATCGCCTATGGGTACAAACCCACCTTCGCTGGACCAGACAGGACTGGAAAAAAGTGCTCTTCACTGACAAGTCGTGGTTTTGTCTCACCAGGGGTGATGGTCGGACTTGCTTTTATCATCGAAGGAATGAGCGTTACACCGGGGCCTGTACTTTGGAGCAGGATCGATTTGGAGGGTCCGTCATGGTCTGGGGTGGTGTGTCACAGCATCATCGGACTGAGCTTGTTGTCATTCCAGGCAATCTCAACGCTGTGCTTTACAGGGAAGACATCCTCCTCCCTCATGTGGTACCCTTCCTGCAGGCTCATCCTGACATGACCCTCCAGCATGACAATGCCACCAGCCATACTGCTCGTTCTGTGCGTGACAGGAATGTCAGTGTTCTGCCATGGCCAGCGAAGAGCCCGGATCTCAATCCCATTGAGCACGTCTGGGACCTGTTGGATCGGAGGGTGAGGGCTAGGGCCATTCCCCCCAGAAATGTCCGGGAACTTGCAAGTGCCTTGATGGAAAATGGGGTAACATCTCACAGCAAGAACTGGCAAATCTGGTGCAGTCCATGAGGAGGAGATGCACTGCAGTACTTAATGCAGCTGGTGGCCACACCAGATACTGACTGTTACTTTTGATTTTGACCCCCTTTGTTCAGGGACACATTATTCCATTTCTGTTAGTCACATGTCTGTGAAACTTGTTCAGTTTATGTCTTAGTTGTGGAATATTTTTATGTTCATACAAATATTTACACATGTTAAGTTTGCTGAAAATAAAAGCAGTTGAAAGTGAGAGGATGTTTCTTTTTTTGCTGAGTTTATATAATATTTTTTGTTCCAATCCCTGATTTTATTTTTTCCATAGAACACCACAGAATTTCCATAGAACATAAATGGACAAAAATACATATACAGTAATTATAACGTGTAGTTTTACATGAAGTATAGCGTATCACACTGCTGGACATTGTTAAGTGCAACGGTAGACGCTCATGAGGCTAATTATCTCAGTATTTCGTGAATGGCTGCCTATCGTGTTCTGTCTCAGATGGGTTAGTGTGATTGCGTTAGAGTGGTTGAGATCGGCCTTGGAGAGCCTTTGAACCAATGGATGCTTGGTGATCGTGGTTTAACATTAAAAGCCATTCTCCTCTGTTTCTCATTATCTTAATTTACTGAGAGCATGTGTAGCATGTGTTTACTCTGTCATTATATTTTAGTGAACTGCTTGATTTTATCTCCCAGTATATTGAAAGCCAAGAAAATGATGCTGCGGAAAATACCAGGCTTTTTGTGGTGTACTATGAGAAATTGCTCTAGAGAACCAAAGAGAAGTATCCATAGTTTGGCATTTTTAAATAACATTAGCGTAATGCCCTCAGGTAAACCGTGGTTATTCTCTGTAGTTCCTGAGACACTCGGCTGTTTGCACTGGAAATTGAGGAACTCAAGGACATTTTAAAATCTGTAGATAAGGTCAGTCAGAGATAAGATGCACATCACAAACCTTTTCCCCAGCAAGCTCTAGTATCAGACCAGCTGTACTCTGCACTAATGTTTCCATCAGTGGGTTTTTATGAAGCTCATATGATATGATATTTAAGACTGTCATGTCTGTCAAGTTATGTATGCATATATATTTATTATAGAGCTCTCTACACAAAAACTTGTCAAGAAGATTTCCAGGTCACATTTCACCCCAAAATCAAAAGAAAGATATGGAAAAAAAATGTCATTACTGTAATGCAAATGTTGTAAAGAATTGCAAAGAAATTGGAAAATTGTAAAGTTGTTTATCTAAATAAAAAAAAATATTACTGTATTTAGTACTGTAATACAGTAAAAAAATACTGTAAAACAATATTGGTATTGAATGACAATCCCCATTGACAATAATGGAATCATCTGGATGCATTATGGCAAAAAAAAAAGTAGTAAGGGAAAATGTGCAAAAAAATTTATTGGATCTAAAAACATGCTTTGTTTTCTTAATGCAATATATATATGTTTTTTTTTTCTTGTTGATTTTGGGGTTAAATGTGACCTTGGCATATCTTTGTGTCAAAAGATTAATTTTCATCTGATGTGCCAATTTCAAAATTTCTGTGATTTATCACGAGAGAGCACAGTGTTAATCACGTCCATGACCCAATGAAAGCTTGAAAATACTGCCTTCCAAGGCTATATACAGAGGTTGGATGAAAATAAGGTGCCTTTCAAACTGTTCTGAGATCAGTGCATTCTTGCAAAATGCTGTAGGTAAAGCCATTAACTGACAGGTAGCAAGGCAGCAATACAGCTGCCAAAAGCTTTCCTATGCAGCCAAATGCATTCACTCCCAACTTCAGGTCAGGACTTCAGGTCCTGGCTGCAGATGACATTTTGCTCCGATCGACATGGTTGGCAGTCATTGGACTATGTTGAACAATACATAGATTCAGAATTGATTGAGCTAATTTCTTTAAAATGCTACAGCACTGGCTACCACTTGTTTGTTTAACAGTGCAGAGAGAGAACACAGATTTTTTTGTAGAGAAAACATAACAAAAATGTAATACACAAAGCTGACTTTCTATAGCTTGGTATTAATTAAAAATTCCAAAGCAAAGACCCACTGTCCCCATGTGAGTACATACATTTTTAGGCAAACTATTTGCTGCTCTAAGAAATTGTTTTGTTTGCATGGTTATGAGGTACTACTAGTCACAAATCATAAAGGGAATTGGAAAATGCACACAGCAATCTTGCCTGGGTCTCTGGAGTTTAAGAGGGCAATATCCTTTTAAATGTACTCAAAGATACATTATTTATTTATTGCAATCTGAGCAATATTTATCTGGGGCAAAAATGAAAAGGACCTAAATTATGGTGACAACATTAAACTTGAACAGAAGCATTCACTAAATAAATAAATTAAAGAAAATAGTGTCAAAATAGTGTTGAACAGCAGTATTTAACGGATACATTTGCTTCGAAATTTTTTTGTAGGGAGTCAAACTAATTGGTCAATTGTTAGTTTGTACCTGTCCATCGAATTGAACCGTCCGATTGGCTTAAATGAAGAGTTTCTAGCACTAAGAGAGAGGAGGAGATCATAATAGAAGAGCACATTTGAAAGCTACCTTAGCACACTCGGCTGTAACTTTGAGTGCGCAATACAGTGTGACAAACAGTAAAAAACAGCATTGTAGCGTTTTGTCACGCTACACTGCTACTCTCTGGGAAAAGTAGTTTCTTACATCACTATTTTGAAAACAGCTGAACTACTGTCACGCTAAACGGAGTTTAAGTTTGAAGCGTCAGTACTTTAGTTTGTTACTCCCCAGCACTGGTGTGTGTAAAGCTAGCCTCTTACGTAGCTGTGATTTGTGATGGTACACTCATCTACGGTCCAGTGATTGACAGACATCTGTGTCTCCTTTAACTCTTTTTCTCCCTTTAATGGGTTTGTTTTTTCTGCCCCATACGCTTTAAGCCCTCAATTGTTTCCACAGTGAGAGTTTATGGTGTCAGACAGAAGAGATATTGAGTGAATCAGAGTGCAGAGGTGACGTAGCATCTTGTAAGTTTAAATGTTGAGTGTGTGTGTTGATGGAGCAGGTGGTGAATGTCAGGCTGCAGCCACGCATGGGTTCCTGACCTGAGGTGATATAGCAGGAACCTCAAGTCTCTATAAATACGCTCCTGGAGAATCTCAAAGAGACTACCAGCTGGAATGCCCATGTCCACTGAACCCGTACCAGAGACACAGAGATTAAGGTCTTACTTCACCGCTTTTGGAAAAGAGCCAGCCTCTCTAGTAGTCATAGAACAATCCCTTTATGGTGAAGTGTGACATTTTTGTGCCTCTAGTGGCACCAAATGGAATTGCAATGACCATTTATAAATCAATTTGAAACACGCCCATTGTCTTACATTTTTAGTCCATACAGGTTGTCCTGCTCCACACTGATGTCATTGGTTGAGTCAGTGTTATCATGTCCTACCTGCAAATTTCCAAAATGTAATATGACATTGGAAAAGTTATTTATATTCATCAGGAAAGCGCTACCCAATTATTCAGATTAACTATAACCCTACCCCTAAACCTAAACCTATCAAATCAGGTAGTGCTTTACTTATAAATATGAAAACATTTCTGACACTAGTGGTGCAGGAATAACATACTTCCCCTTTAAAGAGGCAGTGAGCTGTATTTCCTTATCTCACTTGAATAGTTCACCCCAAAATAAAAATTCCATCATAATTTACTCTCTCATGTCGTTCCAAACCGGTATGCCTTTCTTTCTTCTGCTGAACACAAAAATACAAATTTTAAAGAATATTCTGGTCCATCTTTTTAATTTTGAAAAGTTGATAGTAATACACTTTAAAGCATAAAAAAATGACCAAAAAGTATCATAAAAGTAGTCCACGCAGCTCGTACATCATATTCCAAGTCTTCTGAAGGCATTGGATATGGTTTTGGTGAGAAGCAGCCCAAAATTTGAGTAATTTTTTCTCTTGTTCACAGAAGCATGCTTGTTCAAGCGAGAACTCGCATTATTTATTTCTAAAACCAACTAAACAAGTTCTTGCCTGATTTTCTGACAATCAACTAGACAACAAAACAGCTTTTCCCCCTGGTTTTTGGATCCTTTACTCACCAAAATGTTACCATTGTAACTAGTTAACTATAGTTTTTTTATTTATTTGTTTTATTTATTGTTTTTTTTATATTTTTATCCCCTTTTCTTCCAATTTGGAATGCCCAGTTCCCACTACTTAGTAGGTCCTCATGGTGGTGCGGTTACCTCAATCCGGGTGGTGGAGGACAAGACTCAGTTGCCTCCGCTTCTGAGACAGTCAATCCGCACATCTTATCATGTGGCTCGTTGTGCATGACTCCGCATGTGGAGGCTCATGCTACTCTCTGCAATCCACGCACAACTTAACATGCACCCCATTGAGAGCGAGAACCACTAATTGTGACCACGAAGAGGTTACCCCATGTGACATGTCCCTAGCATCCGGGCCAATTTGTTTGCTTAGGAGACCTGGCTGGAGTCACTCAGCACACCCTGGATTCGAACTCGCGACTCCTGGGATGGTAGTCAGCATCAGTGCTCGCTGAGCTACCCAGGCCCCTAGTTAACTATTGTTAAAATTGTCCATTGTCCATTGTTAAAATTGTCCAACTATTTGAATTGATACTGTTCAATATTTAATAATTGTAAAAAAGTGCAAATATAATCAACGTTTCTCTCACTTCATCTGCCATCTTGAATGGATTTTTTCACTTGTGACAAATTATGAGATTGTTTTTCTGGATACATAAATGCTGCCTTATTTAAGTTTGGAACCTCCATTTTCAGATTCCTAACATCATTCTTTTCCAAAAAAATGCGGTAAGGTAGATTGTTTTGGTGAATGAGAGTACGAGGAAAAGAAGAAAAAAATACAAATAAAAACACGAACTTGGTATTACAATAGTACGTGTCCAGAAAAAAATATATTTTACAATGGTCTCATGACCAATAAACCAAGGTAAAACCATGTTCTGTTTGTTAGTGTGTGTACAGGTCCAGTAATATGAGGATAAAGTGAGAATGCTTCTCTTCTTTAAGCAGAAATGATATTAGCTGTTTAGAGCAAATCTGCGGTGTTGTAGATGAATGGATGGATGGTCTATCTGTCAGCTATAATGAGTCTAACTCCTCTCCGTTGCAATATTAAGCACTTTGAATTGCCATTCACAAGACGCCATCAGATCCTGCAGCAGGACACAGTATACATCACATCCAAATGATTACAGTAAGTGCACCACAGACATGAGCCATGATGACGTGTGGATGGGGTTTTATTTCTCTAAATGTGCTGTTCTCTTCCTGGTGAAGTGCTGCATTGTAGCTCTGCTGCGCACAAAGCAAAGTGTTGCATGCCATACATGTAACTGTAATTATTGTCAGAGCTTCTTTTTTCATAATTGATGGCAGTTAAAAATAGATTGTAGAATAGCTGTCTTGCTTTGCTCAGTATCACTTGGGCGGAATGCTACTGGTGCAGAAACAAGCCAAATTTAAATTGAACGGGACTGTTGAAAGGAGCTACAGCCGTGCTTTGTGGGTATTTATCTTTCTACAAAAGCATTTCACCATACATTTTCCTCTCAGCTCAGACCCTCTAAAGAAATCCAAGGCCTTTTGAAAATGTAAGATTTAAATATCCACCATTCTAATATTAAGAAAAGGATATGAATGTTTGCTAATGGAATTTCAAGATTGACACAAATAGCTATTCAAGGGAACATTCTAGAGGCCAGGGCACAATCATTCAGTCGCCCACACAGAAAATAAGACAACGATTTAGCTTGTGAGTTTATCAACTTGGAACTTTAAAAGTGGTCATATTATGAGGAATCAGATCCATCCATCCATCGAGTGGTCTGTCTGTCTGTCATAAGGGCTATATCTCAATAAGATTTGAAGTCAAAAGTCCAATTGTGTGAATGTGTTTTTATCCTCTTTTCTGTAGCTCTTGGGTAAACAAGCAAACACAATAAAACCCAACCTGGCACATATTAAGGCAAGGGTCAACTACTATGAAGGTAGATTGTTAAAGAAGGGTTTAAATGTGTTCTTGGGACAAAGTTTATTTTAAAATATAAAAGTCAGGTTGGGGCACGTTGTCACATGAGTTTTAAATGTAATAGATTTACAGTATACAGTTTATTAATAACAATATTTGTTGGCCATGTTTTTATATTTTTGTACATTATCTTTTCAGTTTGTATTGATTAATGAATGAATCATGCTTCACAATTGATTTACTTTTTACATTTGGCTGAAAAGCCTATAATAGGCTGTTTAAAACAGGCGTATATTTTAAAGACAGGCGTAGATTTTGGTTTGGTGGTTGTGACGGTCGGGACACGTTTCCCTGTCACCCCCCAATGTTCACATGAAACCTACGCCACTGGTTTAGTGGCAGTTCCATGTGACAACTTACCCCACATAGTTTCATCATATGCCCCGCTATAAGGACAAGTTGTTACACAAGGTCAAAGTTTGTTCAATAAACTATATATTGTTTTCCTAGACAAGAATGTGTGAACATTTTTCATAGGTCTTTTGTGGCTATTCTGAAATTTACTTAAAAAAATAAAATAAATCTACCCTGAGAAATATTCACTGGAGTAAAAAGTGTAACAACTAGCCCCGGTCTCCACTATGTATATATATTAGCTATATCAACAAGCCCTGCTACCAAGATATGAGAATTAATGCACTGGTTAACTTGTTTATGACAGAAAGAGTGTGAGAGATTGTGTTGTAAAGTACATGCTCCCCAGTCTCAAATGGAGGTTGTTTTTGAGGTTGGTTTATTGAAGTATGTTGTTACTCACCACTGGTTTTTCATTCACTCCCTCCACGGCTGAGCTTCCGCCTGCTGCACGACTCTCTCTCTCTCTCTCTCTCTCTCTCTCTCTCTCTCTCTCTCTCTCTCTCTCTCTCTCTCCCCTCCCTCTCCATCTCCCTCTCTGGTTTCTCCTTATATTAAAAGTGCTTTCAGTCTACATCCACAAACAAAAAAGTACTATATGTTTTTGGGCATATACCATAGTTCTACCATGGTATTTTTAAAATACATTGCAAGGACCATGTAAATACTAGGGGTGTAACGATCCATAGAACTAGATCCTATATATCGATCAAATAACCAATGATGGAATGTCATTGATGCAACACGTAAACATCAATGTATATATATATATATATATATATATATATATATATATATATATATATATATATATATATATATATATATATATATATATATATATATTTTTTTTAACGTGCACCTTTGTTTTGACACTCATGCCAAAACAAAGGATACTGGATACTGGATTTGCACTTTTCTGAGAGCTTAAAAAAATTTCAAATAATATTTTGGTTGCATTTGTGAGTTAATAGATGTATAACTGATTGTGTAAAATCGGCACATAATATAATTTCATATCGATCGCAGGCCCCTGAATCTAATTTAATTACAATTTCATCATGGTAGACTTTGAGGTTTTGGCAAACATCGGATCGCTGGCTAAGAGAATCGATATAAGATCGTATTGTAATGAAACTTGTTATTTACACTCCATATGTATATCAGTGGTTCTCAAGCAGGGGGCTGGGGCCCACTAGGGGGCCTCAGCAAACTTTCAAGGTGGCCGCAAGATGACGTAAATGTTTTTTAAATAAATAATATTTATAATCAAGCTTAATAAGAATGCTAAAAACTGCTAAATGTCAAGATTTACAACATGTAAAGTGACAGTATTTCTTAGTGTCTCAGTGTAACTCCCTTCAACAACAGTGGGTTTTTATTGAAAAAAATACAGTTCTTGAAACTTCTGGAATCACATTTTTATCTATTGACACTCCGTGTTTCAGTTTGCAAACAAGCATCTTTGTCAGAATTAAATTTTGAATTGGACATCAAGTGGCAACCCAATACCAAAATTGTTTAGCATACAAATTTTGGGGAGCAACCCACCCATTTGAGAACCACTGGTAATTCTTGGTCAAAAGTCTGTCTACATCTGTCCTATACGTCCATCTGTATTATTTTTTGACTTGTCATTATTAATCTAAAATATGTACGCACATCACGCATAATTACTGTTTCTGAACTACCCTGGAAGACTTGAATGCAGCATCACAGCTGTTCTCTGTCTGTCTGCGTGGGGCGGATCAGGGCTCTTTCATGGGTCTTATAGGGAAAGACGTGCTTGATGTGGCTTAGGCTGGTCACACTTCACTTCAAACCTGTTTACTTCCTCCTGGGCCTAACGAGCAGCACGGGATGTTATTTGCAGGCCTCTGGTGTTGATTGCTCAGCTTGTGCGGCTGCAGTTTCCTGTAAAATTCGTTTGGGTTAATCTATTTGAGCCGCTCCAGCTGATGCCAATAAGCATAATTACACACTGTTAGTCTGAAAGATTACCCTGCTTTAGGGTGTTTGTTATGCAGTGCTGTGTGTTCATGATTTATTATTTATATGTATCAGTAATGCAATTGGGTGTTTATTCAAGTTCAGGTGCTATTCAAAAAATTTTCACCCTCACCAATTTTTTACATTTATCTACTGACAATGTCCAGCAGTGTATGCCCATGCATCACAGGAGACTCACTACATCTCAAATTCTGTATTGTGTTTAATAGAATTCTGTAATGGAAATGACCATGATGGAAAGGTTTTTTTTTAATTTTCTTTTTTTATACAAAAGTTTTAAATAAAATGACAGACTCCTTTGTATTGCTAAGGCTAATTTAACAGATAACATTTCATGTATCCTTCATGTATTTAAAGTATTTCTCTTTTGTACTAAAATATTGATCATTCATCATGTGGGCACTGGCATATACCATTTTTTGTCCAAGAGTGTAGAATGAGAACCCCCCCTCTAAACTGTAAATGGAACCTGCCCATGACTAGCAATAGCAAGTAGCAAATATTCGGTTTTGCTGGACATATTCATATTTTCTCTCATTCGCTTATACCTTATGTTCTTTCCCAACCACTGATTGTTTTTAAAAGAAATAGCTGGCATTTATTGATTTTAAAAGTGTCTCCATGACTTGCCTTGCTGTTAATTGACTTTATAAGCAGCTGACTTCAGAGACAGCATTCTAACTGAAATGGAACCTCTTAAGTGGCTGACTTGGAACACTCTACATAGGCAACTACTAAGCCAAAGACAAGTGTGGCTGTGCCAGGCAAAAAGCCCTTCGGTAGATCCCATCCCTACTTCCTGTTTCAGAAAATATGTCAATACAGGAAAGGAAATTACACTTTTCATGTGGTCTTTAAGCACGTAGCTCTAATAAACATATATCCTTTCTGTGTGTGTCTGTGTGAGTGTGAAAGTCTCTTTAATGTGAGCTGTGGAAGGAAAGAGCCATTTCCATAGTTTTTACTGATTCTCCTGGTGTATTCTACAGGGGTTTGGCCTATTTCACACGCTGCTAAAGCTTCAAGAGAGCAGGCCCGATTGGCCTGGATGCTCCTGTTTCAAAGTATGATCGGGAAATGTAATAGGAGGAACACAAGGCTGTTTCGCATCATGTTTAGAAGGGGGTATTAATGACGTTCACACCACTGCGGCACACAGGCAGAACGCAGTGCTGTGCTACTTCCTGTGTCTGTCTGTTCTGAAATGTTTCACAGTGTGTAGGCCATGAGCGACAATGTGCTACCAAATGTTCTGGTTTATTGAAGTATTTTTTTGTGAGTTGGTGTGACTATTAACAAACGTATTTATATACAGTAATATAAGTAATAAAAATGCATTTAGCACAGTCATGAAAATAGAGCCCATGGTCATGTACCATGGTAATACCATTTTTACAATCAGTGCAAAATGCTGCAGATAGACTATTTACAGGAACTAGGTCTTTTAGTCAAATAACTCCAGTTTTGCCTTCTTTGCATTGGTTACCAATTCAGTTTAAGATTTTATTAGCTACATCTAAAGCATTGCATGTTTTGATGCCAGATTATTTAGCAGAACTCTTTAGACCTTTCAGTTCAGTCAAACTCACAGCTTGCTCATCTTGTAAAAACTGCTATGAAAATTATGGGAGTGAAAGAATCTACATCCCTTCAATCCATATATAAGCAGTTGGTTTTTAGAAATGCACAAAGAATAGTGGCTGATTCAAGTCATGTTTTATCTACAATGTATCAATTATTACCATCGGGGAAGCGTTATAGAGTCCACTGTGCAAAAGCAACATTACAAAAAATCTTTTGTACCAGGATCTATTAATATTCTAAATATTAAGATATAGAGATTGGAGTACCTGTTTTTTTTTTTTTTTTTACTATTAATTTTATGATTGTATTAATTGTCATTGTTTAGTATTATGTTGGTATTTGTTGTGTACCACTGCGGCTTTCGAGTCCAAGACAAATTTCCTTGCAAAAGGACAATGGACCTATTAGATCTTCTTATCATTAACTATTGGCTGTTCCAAGATCCAGATGCAAAACTAAAGGTGATTGAGCATTAGTAGCGAAGATCCAACAATTATGGAACAGCCTGCCCTGAGATATTAGATCTGCTGAATCTGAGTCTGTGTTTTATTGAATGTTTTATTGAATGTTTTGATTTAATGTATTGTGAAACATTGTGTGCATTATCGCTGAAAGGTGCTATACAAATAAGATGATTATTAATATTTTTATTATTGTTATCACCATGCTTACAATTACCATGGTATATGAATACAAAAATAATTCAGTACTATGGTTTTTGGTACATGCACTATGGTAATACTATGATTTTTGGACACGGTATCATGATAACATCATGGCATTTGGGACATGTGCCATGCTAATACAATGTTTTTTGAACATGGTATTACCAATTTTTATGCACATGGTATTACCATGTTTTTTGGACATGGTACCATGGTAACGTCATGGCTTTTGGATCATGTGCCATGTTAATACAATGTTTTTTGAACATGGTATTACCAATTTTGTATGCACATGGTATTACCATGTTTTTTGGAGATGGTACCATGGTAACATCATGTTTTTTGGGACACATACCATGTTAATACCATGTTTTCAGTTGCACTTTATTTGACAGTACGTGTAATTTCAGTGTACTTACAGTGTACTGAGTAATATTAGGTAACTACATGCACTTAATATGGGTTAAGATTAGGGTTAGGGTTAGTACCTAGTAATTACTATAGTTGTTGTAATTATATAGTACGTAAATGTAGAACAGTACTGTAAAATAAAGTGCTACCATGTTTTCTTTAAACATATACCATGGTTACCATGGTTAGAATTACCTTGGTGGATAAGGAACAATGGTATATGGTATAACAAAGTGCCATGGTAATACCATCTGATACCATAACTGTACCATGGTACCACTACCACTGAACTAAAAGTAAAAGGCTGAAGTAAAGTAGAGCATCTCATTTTGTTTCTTGTTTTTGTGGGAAAGGATGTCATCAGCACAAACACTTTTGGTTTAATTTCCCTTTGGCTGTAGACATATTAGATTTTTCAATAAATGTTTGTACATTTTTCAGTAAATGCTCTTTCTTTCTAAAGCTTTTGCATGTCAAAATCCACCCATCTATCCTGGTGCAAAGCAGACAGAATTAGACTTACAAAGATAATCGCCCCGTCTTCAACAAGGGAGAGAAAAGCACAAATTTGTGATTTGTTCGGTCTGAGAGTACTGTGTTTTGAGGGCACACAGCTACACCAGACCAGATTAGGCAAAAATCCCTTTCTGGAATCTGCACCAATCAGCATCAGGCTGAAAAACATGTAATGCTGCCCCATCCCAGAGAAACATCTCCACCTCTGCTCACAGGTCGTCTGTTACAACCTGTTTCAGACCTAAGCTCTGGGCTCCCAGCATGCTTTTCGGCTGCTTTTAAGTCCGTGGGCACTGTGATAATTCAGGGACTCGTGAAATTCTTCCACTACAAAACAAATATAGGAATGTATTTTTGATCTTTTCTAGATTTTTTTTTTTTACGAAGGTTATATGGCATTATACATGACTCTGTCAGTGAACAGTGAATTGATTTGTGTGTAAACAAACTCTAGACACCAGAATTCATTGGACTATATTTGGACACGTGGATTTGGGACTGTTTTAGAATATATATATTTTTTCCCTAAACCCTCTTGCAGTGGATTATCTTCATTCGACATAGACCATTCGTAATATTAGTCTGTGTGGCCTCATTTCTGGAAGGTTGTAACTACCATATGAAGGTGCGTATAGCAGCCACTCGTTCTTATTCCACCTTGTTTACCTCAGTTTGGAGGCAGCCGGGGGCCCAAAGGGCCATAATTTCACCTTGATTGCTTTTTACTCTCATACTATTGCTCATCTGAACAGTTGAGTCATTGCAGGCGCTCATGTATGACATTAGAGCTGGGTGATACAGTATAGCTAAAACAATTGCTTTATATATGTACTGTATATATATTCGATATTTCACCCAGCCCTACTTTTCATAGAGAAACTTTGGTGGTAGATTCAGCTTTGAATAATATCATTTGACATTAGGATGTTCAAAAAGGATTTATGTATTTGTTTACTTGTGGCAAAACAGGTTAACGTGTGACTTTAATTAGTAGGGATGAGCCCGAAGCCGAATACCTTATTCGGAAAGGCACAAATAATGAATTCAAAATGAATAAGGGATTCTTCTGAAAAAATATTTGTTTGACTGATTATCCAAGAAGCACAAGGATAAAGTGACATTTTAAATAAACATATCCAAAATTACAACGAATTTATGAATCTGTAAAGCCAATATGTCTAAAGTGTAAACCTTATGAATGTAAATGCGCACATTGTGATTTCAGATAAGATGGGCACGGTCTCGACTCAGTTAGTGGTCTCTGTTAATTGTGCGTATCTGGAGCTTGTCAAGTGTAACATTAATTAAGATACGACATCATATACACGTTCCACTTCTTGAAATGTCTATGTTAATGTGTCACATGATTCACACGTAATGATTCCCATGTATTCATGTATAGCCTAAACCTGAGTGCGATGTTAAATTCCTGACCTGAAGAGATGATTTCACGTCGGAGCTCGTCTGTCCATCTCTTAAAGTTGACCAAATTTTTATCCACATAAGTGATTAGGGTAATTATTTAAGACTTTATTCTGAAAAAAGTTGAAATGTTCCTTAAAGGTTTAAATGTTCCATAGAGTGTTCATCTATTCGGAATATTCCTGCTCATGTTAAATGAATAAACTGAAACATGCTCCGTCTTTTTTCTTCTTCTTCTTTAAACTGTGCTAAATTTGAGAATGTTAAGTGTTCTTGAGCTCTGGAAAGGCGCTATATAAATTTAACATCATTATTATTATTATTATTATAATTATTTAACTAAATAATGGTGTCCTATCGAAAACATTCCTAATAGACTTATGAGACTTTTACCTGTTTGTAGGCTATATCAATGTATTTTAATTGCTTTTAATGTTTGAATTTGTATTTAATATTCACTGCAAAATGTTTGCTTGACATTTCACATTTCGCTTGACACCTCCTGCCTCCAGAGTAATATTATACATGCACAGACATAAACGAAACTACTGTTTCAGCAGATATTAATATCAGAAATACCAGGAGAAACCACAGTTAACATATTCCACAGTTAATGTAGCCTACAAATTCAGCTTCATCTGGTAAGAAAAAATTATAAAATAATAATTCACTTAAACAATATTTGTAGCCTACAATAATAGTAATAATAATAATAATAATAATTCGTATTATTATTCTTATTATTAGGCTATTATTATGAAAAGGCATATTTTATTTATGGAAACTATAAATGTAAGAGTAACATTTAAAAATGGGCATTTCATTTAGTTTTGACAAATTTCCAGTTTAAGCCCAGCCCACATCCGGTTCTATCCGAATACAGAGACAGATACAGATAATTTTAAGTAAAAAAAAATAAAATAAAAAATGACTCTGAATGAAACAGCTTCATAAAATCGCCACCTATCACAATTATAATTAGTTGTAACCTGATGTACTTCAGAGTGAAACAGGATATTCAATGAGAAAAAATGTTGGCTTTGCCTGTTTTTATCCATCGGAATTTATTGGAATGTGAAAAGTGGGTGTAACAGAATAGAGCCAGGTGGTTGAAGGGGAGGGGTTGAAAAGAAAGAGGTATTTGTGATATAAGCAGAAATGGAAAGATTTTTTAAATCACTGAATCCTGCACAATAAAAACAGGAAGCATTGTTAATTATTTTGATTTAATGTTTTCTTTAAAATTCCTTTTTACATAACTTTTAGGTTCATACATTTAAAAACTGCTGTAGCAGCTTCAGAATTCCTTGCCATTTTTCTACAACTTAGAAGTCGAAAGAAAACAGGTACAGTCATCTTCTTATGTTGCGCAAAGGGTTGTGGGCAATAAAAGCCCATGAAGGATGCAATAATGCAGACTTCATAAATCCAACGGAATTACAGTAGTACTCCATCCGGGCTACTTTGGCATACTGTTTTCAACAAACTATGGTTAGGGACGTATTAATTCTATTCTTGCATATTATTTAGGATGGAAAGAATGCAAATTGAGATGCAGCCCGAGACAGAGAAATTTTTGTGTTCTAGGGAATTTCATCACTGATTGTCCAGATACTAAATCAATTGATACTTACCTGACAAAACACACACACACACTGCATGCCATCTCAGTGGTGTTCACATACATACACTGATCAGTACATTCTTGCATGTCTGATGAAAGCAACGTGCACACACACACACACACACACACACACACACACGTTGGTGCGGCTATCCTTATGAGGACTCTCCATAGACATAATGATTTTTATACTGTACAAACTATAGATTCTATCCCCTATCCCTAACCCTACCCCTAAACCTAACCCTCACAAAAACTTTCTGCATTTTTACATTTTCCAAAAAACATATTTTAGTATGTTTTTTAAGTGATTTGAATTATGGGGACACTAGAAATGTCCTCATAAACCACATTTATAGCATAATACCCTTGTAATTACCATTTTGTAACCTAAAAAAAATGTCCTCATAAACCACCCAAACCTGCCCACACACACACACACACACACACACACACACACACACACACAAACAAACAAACAAACACAAACAGACAGCTGCAGTACTCTGGATTTGTGAATGGCGCAGGACTCAGTGTCCGGCTGCAGTTATGAATAATACAACAGGAATACACTGGCCATAGTAAAACCCCCGTGCCAAGCCCAAGGGAAGCAGGAGAGATGCCCATTAATCAGTCAGTACATGTACACATTCAAAAACAGCTCACAGATCTCTCCAGCCACTTGAAAATCACACTAAAGATAGCACACTGCATGGATATTTAAAACAGAAGGCTACAGTACTGTCCTTAAAGGAATAGTTTGCCCAAAATTTTAAATTCTGGCATCATTTACTCACTCTCTTGTATTTTCAAAACCATCCACCTTTTTCCTGAACGTGGAAGTTTTCCACAATTCATAACGGAAGCCTGTTTTCATTTTCCTGTCTCCAGTGTTTTCAATCGCATTGGTGTATGTTCTTAGCGGATTGTGTGATGTTTGACAAAAAAAGGTTAAAATAATGCATGTGAATCCATATTGCCGATACTTTAGAGAGTTGCGATGACTGACTGTTTTTTTAAAAGTGCCTCACCTCTCAAAGTTTAAGGAGTGGGTGGATGACATCAAGCAATGGACCGAGGTCTGTTACGTTGACATCATAAACTAGGCCAGGGACTAAATATGAAATGTTTTTTATTTGGGTTCGTTCTGAGCAGAAACTATGTTTTTTCGTTCCGGTTCCAGCGTTCCGCTGCCTCCTTTCCAATTGGTAACTGGCTAGAACGAAATTAAAGAACGGTTAATAACATTCTTTTTTTTTTTTTAAATGACATTTTATGACAATTATATATAGTTGTTTAAAAGGTCTTCAGCATGTCACAAAAGGCTACATCCAAAACTGCATTAAGACAAAGAAATGTGTGATGCAACAGTTTCCTTTAGAATCAAAGCACATGCTTATCATGTTCAAATAAAAAGAGAGAAGCCTCACTTTGTGGGTAACAGGAAAATGAGGAAATTCCGAAAATGTACTGTAATAAACCATTTAGACTGTTTTCATGAAAAAAAATTATCAGAACAAAATTAACCGGTTATTGACCGGTTACCAACATTTAAAACATTTTACTCTGGAACAACTGAAAGGGACTTTGTTCCCGCTTTCGGTTACATTCTGCCAAAAAAATCATTCGTTTTTGGTTTTTGTTTTCGTTCCTTGTAACGTTTTCAGTCCCTGGTTATGGCAGCCAACAACTACACAAGTTGAGTCTGAACAATTTTTTACTCCAACTAACACTTAAAATGGTTGTTGTTCTTCATTTGGAATGCTTGTATTAGTACATTTTACATTGTTTCTTATGGAGACCTGAACCAGAAAACAGTCCAGTGGCAATAAGAATAATCATTGCTGCACCCAGTGGTTAGTCAGGAAAATTGTGGAAAGGACTTTCTTTCTTCGCTGGAGTACAAAATGTGATGTTAGGTAGAATGTGAGTAAATGGTGATTGATCATAACATTCTTCCTGAGACATTTGGGTTTGGAACAAGACAGAAATCTATCTCTTTAATATTTTTCAAGTTGTGATTGTGCAGCTTACATTCACTTTTGACATTTTGTCTACAACCCATTTTTGTGCCTGACAGGAAAAGAAGCCCGTCAGCAACCAGGGATCCAAACCAAAAATACGACCAAAGGGAGGAGAAGGCGGGGCGTTCGCAGTATGCACAAGGAGAGGGCGGCATGCCACGATCGCCGTCTGACTACGGGGCTGGAGAGCGGCAATGGCGAGGAGGCTATGGTCGCTCCTACGAGGATGCAGAGGTAGCGCGAGAGGCATACCGTGCTCGACGGGGTGGCTGGCACTCTCAGGAAGAGTACCCGCCAGAACCAGGCTTCCTACCTGATGGCCCACCCCTCAGCGAGCACGAGCTTCAGCGCCAACGGCAGGAGGAGTACCAGAACCGTTACCGCAGCGACCCAAACCTTGCCCGCTACCCGGTCAAGCCACAACCATACGAGGAACAGATGCGCATGCATGCGGAAGTCTCGCGCTTCAGGCACGAACGGCGCCACAGCGACGTCTCCCTGGCTTACACGGAGCTGGAGGTGCCGCTAGCCCCCCTACACGGCCCCAACTATTCGCCGGGCCACGGACATACCCAACGGAGGTCCAACCACAGTCCCCCGGGTGTAGACTCCCTCCACAGGCAACAGCACCTAGATCCCGTCTCAGCTGTGCGGAAGAGTAAAAGAGAAAAGATAGAGAGCATGTTACGGAACGACTCGCTTAGTTCCGACCAATCAGAGTCGGTCAGACCGCCGCCGCCAAAACCTCACAAGACCAAGAGGGGCGGCAAAATGAGGCAGGTGTCCCTGAGCAGCTCCGAGGAGGAACTGGCCACCACGCCCGAATACACCAGTTGTGAGGATGTGGAGATCGAGAGTGAGTCCGTTAGTGAGAAAGGTAAAACAGCTCACATAAATTGTATTTATGCACAAACACATTCATGCAATGTAGCATCGGTTCTAATAGTTCAAAAGGTCTTGCATTGTTTACATTGAAGTAACATGTTTTTTAAATGCTTTTCATGCACACACTGCAGCTAAATACAGTTGTCAATTTTCTTAATACTTAAATATAAGTCAATTTTATCTATCGGTAAAAACTTAATCTTAGATATTTTTGTTTGAAATGTTAAACTTGAAGTGTGTCATTTTTCATTGTTAGAATACAGTACTTTAACTGATCCCAGCTTAATATGCGGAGACAACTATATGTATCTCATTCATAGGTTGTTTAACCCGAAAAGGGCAATTAATGTGGCTCTGTGGCGCCCTCAAAACATTGCTTTGTTAGTTTGATCATCCCAACCAGTTTGACATAACAACTTTTTTCTCAACCAAGGCTGTTAGTTTGGGATGGCACAATCTGTTTTACGAGCAATTGCAGATAGGAGGAGTGTTTGGGAAACCTGCTTGAAAAGACGTTATTTTTATATTTCCATTTGGTGCTGTTAGTGCCGCAGAAATTACACTTCACCTTTAAACATGCTGTAAAATGCAAGAACACATTTCTTCTTGAGAAAATACTCAAAAGGATCACTGCATTGTATGTCTTTCTCTTCTGTCATAATATTTCAAATGCCTGTCAAGCTGATAACCCCTGATTGATGCTGTCAATATAAGTTAAACAGTGTATGTGTGTGAGTGTGTGTACGGTGTGTTTTTCAGAGATGATGTGTGTTGCTTGCAATCTCTGTATATTTGTGTGTGTGTGTGTGTATGTGTGTGTGTGTGTATGTATGAGTGTGTTGTGTTCTCTCTTTTTGTTGTCCTGCAGTCACAGATATTACTGTGTCCTGGTTCCCTCATATCAGATGTAATGAACTCTATAACATAACAGAGGGATAGTCTGTAAAAGAAAGAGAGAAAATGTGAGAGATAGGGGTGAAATTATTCTGTAGTGTGATAAAATGCAATAATTGTAGTATAAAAACAATTTAAGGTGCACTAAGTAATTTTTATCCATTTTAAAAAGTTGTACACCTAAAGTAATGAATAGTATGCTTTTTAAATCGGTTTAAAATGATGTACACTCACATGATGAAGACTCCAGTCACATCAGAGACAGTGTACGGAGGATTCAAACCCATTTTACCCAATATTTGTGTATGCTATGTATTTTTATGCTTACCAGGGCATCAAGTTATTAGCATAGCAACATGGTAATGTAAACTCTATAGTCAAACTCTCAACAGTCTGTTTACGGAAGTAAAAATCCCTTTCATTTTCTCCATAGGGGAAGTGATTATTATTGATAACTTATAAACCTTTAAAGACAGACTTACTGTGAGCTCCGAGGTGGTTAATCGGTGGTATATGCTTCTGCTGAAGCCATCAGTACACTTTATTTTAACTTCACTTTAAAAATATCATGTTCAATAGAGGATTTCCTGGTGAAGAACTTCACTACCCATGATCCTGAAGGGAAACGATCCACCGATCAGAGAATCGTGGCAAAACACATCATACTCTCTCAAACTACTTATATATTTGCATATACTGTATCTGAATATTTTGCAATGAATTTAAATATTTTGTTTGTATACTTATAATAACAACTTTAATTAAATAGTTTTATATTTTTCCATGTTTTTTATTTCAATTATGACATTCACAGTGCTTAATGGGATTGTAGTTCATTCCCTCATTAAAGACGTTAAGTACACATTCATGTACCTTTTGTCTTTTTGTCAGAATTTCAAATGCTTTTTTGCTTTAAATCAAAGTTAATAATGTTGTGATTCACCTCGGAGCTGGTTGATTTGGTTCATGGCTTACAGCTTTTTTATGAAATCCCTATGGTAGAAATGAATGGGAAAAATACATCCTGAAAAAGTGGGTAGGCACTGTTTTAACACACTTGACCAAATTTAAATCTAGCAGGCAGCTCACTAAGTTTGGAACAGAGCTAGGGTGTTTGATTGGTTTAAGAACTCTTTTGTTACTCTTTTAAATAATTAAAAAAATGTCTGCTTTAGCAGTCACAAGGAGATTTATGTGTGCATGTTAAAATACTTCTTTTCCATTTTAATATGCAGCAACAACTATATGAAGCCATTTGAAGGTTAATTCCCCTTTGTGGCACTAGCGAAACATTGCTTTGAAGGTTAATTCCCCTTTGTGGCACTAGCGAAACATTGCTTTGTTTTTGTTTTTTTGAGAATCCCAACAACCCCGGCATTGACTTAACTAATAGCATGAGTTTGGGCTGGATTATGTCTTTAAACAACCAATGGAAGGGAGGAGGAGTGTTCTGGAAACTTGTTTGAAAACAGTCATTATTTTTGCAATTCTGTTTGGTGCCACTAGAGGCCCAGAAATTACACACTTCAGCTTTAAAACCTCTCAAAAGTGTGAGGCGGTAAACACCAAACAATTTACTGCCTGACATAAAATTTAAAAAAAAAACGAATGGGAGTCCCTTTATGTATCTCATCACATGTAACTGCGAACTCAACAGACCAAACGGTAGGGAAAGATGAGTGAGGGAGGCGGTATGGAAAACTGGAGAGAGAGAGAGAGAGAAAGAAAGAGAGTCGTGCAGCAGGCGGAAGTTCGGCCGTGGAGGAGTGAATGAAAAACCAGTGGTGAGTAAGAGCATACTTCAATAAAACAACCTCAAAAACAACCCCCACTTGAGACTGGGGAGCATGTAACAGCTCAGTCTGAGCCACTTATATAATCGTCCTAGGGACAAAGCCCTGCATACAGTTGTACATTATTGATGTTCAGCTTTTCCAGGTTTCACTGTCACACTCATAGCAGAGGAGAGGAGATACAGCTCACTCTGATGGTGTTTTAGGGAGGAGGAGAGAGTGCCTCAGGACAGATAAGGCCGCCTTTCCTGTCAGTTTTATCATATGAGAACCGAGCCCAGTGGAGGTATTGCTCAGGAAAGCAGGTCTCTGCAAGAGCACAACCTGATGATCGACCATTATTCTGGATTTTGTTTGTGACAAAGCTGAAGTATGTAATTTCTGTGCCATTAGCGTTACCAAACGAATTGGCAAAAATAATGACTGTTTTTAAACAGCTTTCCTGAACACTTCCCTTGTTTGACATTGGTCAGATAGTCCCTCCTCAAACTCACACCATTGGTTGATCCAACGTTGCCATGTTGGGCTGAAAAGTGTTAACACTGAGGCTCTGGTGCTTTAAACATTGCTCTGTTTGTTTGTTATGGTATAAAAACTGGTCTGTCTTTGACCAGTGTTGAACAGGTTGGATGTTTGGGGAACACAAAATTTTTCCAGTTATTTTTTATGGCTCTACCTAAAAAAGCAGTAAACACAAAATCCAAAACTCGAACATCACTGTCTGTCGTCTCTGAAATCTGTTAAGCTTAATCTCCATTAGCCTTGAACATGGTTTCCTTTTATCTTGTTTAAGCAACTTACCAGACAGTTTGTATATTAGGCTTCCTGTTCTGAATGCAGGTTTTGACGTTATTCGTTTTGCTGTCTGACTGTCTGAAGATCAGATGTAATGAGGTGAAAGCAGGTTACCATGGCATGCGCTTGGCTGCAGGCCTGTTTTCAGATCAGGATAAGCGGTTGTGATTGGTTCTCGGCTCGCTCTGCATTCAGACCTGCTCTCAGACCCAGCCAAAAGAGCTCCTATGATTCAGGGTAAATTATGTAATGGACAAAAGTACGGACCGTGATTAGGAAACATTAGGGGCAGAGCTTAACCAGATCCTCTATACAAACATGATGCAACATTCCTGATTTCTCATGAGGTTAATTGTAGAGTTCTTCTCTCTTTGTTTTCCTCTACTGATTTTGCAGAGAAAACAGAAGAAAAGCTGTTAGTCTTCATGTACACAAGGTTATATTCACCTTTAAAGGTGAAGTGTGCAATTTCTGCACAGTTTTTGTGGTGTTGTCAAACAGTAGATGCTCTGGGACGTTGCTGTCCTAGATAGACATCAAGGATTTAATTTGCTTATCGTAAGGACGACACCACATACGCAAACAGTTGCTATATCAAAATAATTAGGTGTAAATGTCTATGATTGTGTTAGAATCCACAGACAGCTGTCTCGCTGCCCAGTCAAAGACTTCAAGGCAGCAGTTTTGTTTGAAGACACCTCCAAAGGACACTGCTTTCAGATTGGCATTCAAGGCTATAATTGAAATAACTCAAGGCTATGCGTCTCCTGTGAGCACTTGTGTTCGGGTTTGGAGGGTAGGGTGTCTGATTTCATGATGATATACATCAATCACAATGTTATGGAGCCCGGCACATGACATGTGGGTAAAAAAAAAAAAATACATATATATATTTATATATCGTGGCCACAAATTAAGAATTTGTTTTCACATCTGATTAAAATGCGAGCATGTATTATTAACTCATTCCCTTGTTTTAGTTAAATCATGGCCACGGTTTACTAATTCGTTCCCTTGTTTTAGTTAAATGTGACCAGTACGTTTGTCCATTTATTACTCTTGCTCCCCCCTTGTGAAACAGGCTACTTCGCTGTTACAGCCAACTCCCCCTTGAAGCCGTTGCCATATGCTCTTGATTGGTAAGTTAATAAACCTCCTTATCAGTTTGCTAAACAGTTTGCAACTGATCAACGATGAAGTTTATACTAGATCCCAAGTCTCCATACCGTCGCCGGTGAAGTCCCCTGGCTCTCAATTTTTTATTTAAGTGCCTCTCACTTAAAACGGTTCCATGCAATTCAAGGCTTTTGAAAATGTCACTATAACTCATTCCCAACTCAAAATAAAACTCAATCAAATTGTCTCTGTCCAAAACAGCAGCCATAGTTGTCTCTTCACTACACACAGTAAAAGGTAGATGGATTCATCAAATTGTGGGCACGAATTGGTAAAACGTGTCCACGATTGAACTAAAACGAGGGAACGAATGAATAAAACATGGCCACAATTGAACTAAAACGAGGGAATGAATTAATAAAACATGCTTACATATTAATAAGTTGTGGGAACGAATTCTTAATTTGTGGCCACGATATAAATAATTTTTTATATATTGCTTTTTAAAATTTTCCGATCAGATGGTTATTTCCTTTTAAAGCCGCTCTTAACCGGCAAAGTTTAAAATCTTGTTTTAGGGATGCATACAGGATGAATTAGCGTTTATTCCACAAATACGATGTGGTCACATGTGCTTTTGACCACATTCATATGTGTTTTAGTAATTCGATCACAAAATGTTTTAGACCACGTTTAGGCCTGTATTTAGCGCTGACCATTTGTGATCGGATCACTCGAAACACATCTTAATACCAGGTGTAAACGGGGTCTAAAACAAAATTCAAGTGAACTTTACAGATAAATAAGTGCGTATTTCTTAGTAGGAAAAAAAAGACATTTACTTTAATGTTCTTCTTTCAACCTCTCTATCATACAACACTTAGCGTGTTTACATGCACACCGATATGCTGATAACTACCAAAAATAAGCTTATTCAAAAAATCAGACAATGCAAGAAAACTCTGTTTAGATGAGACTTGAAATCATTGGGTTATTCTCTGCATATGATGTCAAAACGTAAAGAGACATGCGCATAACACTAGCACATATTCGATAAGCCAGTAAGAATGCCGATATAGGTGTTTACATGCAATGCAATATCGGGGTAATGAGCAAAAGTATCTAGAAAAAGATCGGTTTATGCTTAAACCATTTATGACCTTATCCCAATAAAGGAAAACCGTTTAAGGCTTTCACATGACCTTAAACGTTGTCGGTTTATTGAACATAATCAGTGTAAGAACATGTATGTAATTGTGCTCATTCTTTTGATTGTAGGATATCATGAAGCGTTTACATGCACACCAATATGCTGATAACTACCAAAAATCAGCGTATTCAAAAAAATCAAACAGCAAGAAATCAGCCTATTCAAAAAAATCAAACAGCAAGAAAACTAACATGAGACTTGAAATCATCGGATTATTCTCTGCTTTTGATGTTAAAACGTAAACAGGCATGCGCACAACAATCTACCTGTATTGATTGTTTATGACCTTACCCCGATTATAGGAAAGAGATTTAAGGTTTTTATATGACCACACAAGTTTTTAGAAAGATTGTGCATGTAAACGCACTCATTGGTAGCAAAGGATTCATCTATGCACACTTCAAAAATTGACCAGAAATAGGAATCTGAGTTGACAGCATGTTGCCCATACAGGTCTCAGACACAGATCCCTCCTTTTCCCATTGCATGCCAAGGGACACCAATCAGAGTGCATCTTCGGTTCAAGGCGAAGCTGTCTTATTCGAAACATTCACAGAGACAAATATCAATACTTATTTTATGATTGCACGCCATGTCGTTCTTTCCCGTCTCTCTCTCTCCGCTCCTGTCCCCTTCACTTGTAGTAAAAACAGCATCAATAATTAATGATCCAATTAATAGTTTACACTGGGTTTTTATTGAGTTGTCAGAGTGATGAAGAGCCATGCGCTAGCGGCCTGGGAGCTTTGCTCAGTCCTGAATCAGCACTTCAGTCTCCTGCTGAGAACACGAGAGAGAGCGAGAGGGAAATAGATGCCAGTAAGACCGCTGCGCTCACGCTTTTACTTACAGTCTGAAAAAAATGAGACACACCAGTGCTCCAGAAGAATAGCACAGCCCCTTTCTGTGTTTCTAATATTCTTAAGCATATTCAAGGCATGCATAGCTCTCTTTATGATACTAAATGGCTTGCTAGAGTCATACCAAATGGGCATTACATTCAGTGGATTTTTGTGTGTACTGCAGGAAGAGCTCTAGGCTGCTACCCAAATTACCCCTCTTTTCTGCATAAATTTTCATAAATCTGGTCTTTCTCTGTCATTACCACCGGCACTGGTGTTTTGAAGTTTCGTGTAACGAGTCTCATGTGTAGATCAGTGTCTTAGTTTTCAATCTGCTGTAAGGTTGGTTTCTCTGTACATCTAATGTTTAAGAAATGTCTAGCTGATCAGCAGCTGGGCTTATCCTAGGCATGAGTTGAACTCTTGCATAGGCCACAATTGATGTCATATCTAATGATAATATCATGTCTGCTAATGTCATATGTGATGATATCATGTCTGATGATGTCATACCTCATTAAGTCATACTGTATCTGGTGACGTCATATCTGCTGATGTTATATCCAAACTATGTCTTTGATGATGTCATATATAATGACGTCACATATGAGGATGTCAAATGACGGTAAATTTGATTGTTGTATCTGATGTGGTCATATTGAATACTACTGTATATCTGATGATATCATACCTCACTATGTCATGTCTGGTGATGTCACATGACCTTAAATTCTTTGTTGTTGTTTCTTATGTGATCATATAGAACAGTATATCTGACGTCATCATATCTGATGATGTCATTTGATGTTAGATTTGTTGTTGTATCTGATTTGGACATATAGAATACTGTATCTTATAACTTCATTATAGTATCATGACGTCATATGACAAAACTGAATGATTTATGTGGTCTTATTGAATGGTATATCTAATAACGTGATAACTGATGATGTCAAATGACATTAATTTGATGTTATATCTGATGTGGTCATATTGAATGATATATCTGATGACGTCAAATCTGATGATGTCATATGATGTTAAATTTAATGATGTTATAGCTGATATGGTCATATCTGATGATGTATCTGATAACGTCATGTCTGATGATGTCATATGACGTTAAATTTAATGGTATTGTATCTGATGTGGTCATATCGAATGGTATATCTGATCATATCATTGTAACAGATAAAGGTTGGGCAAGGAGGAGGCGGGAACTGGCTTAACAATCAACATAAACTTTTAATGCATAAATGAACTTAAACAATTAACTTAAACAAACATAAACAGACACACATGCAATGTGGCCACGTGTGTCTCTCTCTCTCTCTCTCTCGAATCGGCTGCCCCTTATCTCGCTCTCCCACTGATCAGCTGATTCAGCACCAGCCATGCTCCATCACGGCCCGGCCACACCTTCCTCCTTGTCACACTCCTCCCCTGCCCAATTCAGGCCAGGGTGCCCACGGCCTGACTAACTCCCCCACATCTCTGGGGGGGAGACGCTGTCCTTCCGGCCGTTCTGTCAGCCGGTGGTCCACCCCGCCTCCTGTCAAGCTGGGGGGAGAGACGAGGGGAGGCATGGGGAGAGGGAAAGGGCGAGCGGAGACACACAGAGAGAGAGGAGAGTGAGAAGAACTTGCTTGTTGGCTCACGGACGCGCTGTCGCTGGGTCCTCAACCGCTCCTCCGCCCTCTGGCGGGCGCCAGCTCGCTCCTCCCCTTCTCGGCAGACGGCCGCGTTTCCTCCAGCTTTTGGCGACATGAATTGTAATTTTGCAATATACAGTATGTAGGAAATCATGACCGCTCACATTAAAATTAAGACTCCAGTCAAATCAGTAACCTTATAAAAGCTGTTTTATGGATGGATAAGATGGCGCCACAGATGGCTCCTTCGGTGTGGAGCTCTCTAGCATTTTTGTTACTTTTGTTTGTTTGTCATGTTTTTTGTCACTCTTTCCAGATCAGTTTCAGGATGAACTGCTGAATATTCGACAGAGCATACCTGATAATTTTTTGCTGGTATTTTATTATTTTGACGTTTTATTAGACATCTTAGTTGGAGGTGCAGTGGTGCTCAACAAGCGAACCAAAAGACACACGCGAGGGAAGTGACCCGGCATGATTGTAAAGCTTTGTCAACACGGTTTTAGGACTCCGCTGCAGAGTATTCATCTGGCGAATGTCCGCTCCCAAGCCAACAAAACAGATGAACTGCTTCTGCTCACTCAAACAAATAAGGCCTTTCTAACTCCGCTGCTCTGTGTTTCACGGAAACCTGGCTGAATGAAGCCATCCCAGACACTGCATTTCATCTGCCGGGCATGCGGATCATATTGCGGAATCATCAGGGAAAACGAGAGGCGGTGGAACATGATTTTACATCAAGAAAAGTTGGTGTACAGATGTAACAGTGTTGAAGAAGATGTGCTGACCTAATTTAGAAGCACTCTTCATCAACTATAAGCCTTTCTACTCGCCGCGGGAGTTTTCCTCGTTCATTCTGGTGAGTGTTTATATCCTGCCACAAGCATGCATGAACGTAGCATTGCAACAGCTAGCTGATCATTTTTCATTTATTCATTTGATGCTTTTATCCAAAGCAACACACAAAAGAGGAATACATTATAAGCGAATCATCTTATGGAGACAAAAGTGAAAAGTGCTTTATTACAAAGTTTCATTAACATCAGAATAGTAGTATTCAAGACAGATTAAAATGCATCAAGAATTTTTTATTTTATTTGTTATTTTTTGTGACTGGTTAAGTGCTCATGGAAAAGATGTGTTTTTAGCCGTTTTGTGAAGACAGAAAATGAGTCAGCTTCTCGGATGGAGTTGGGAAGGTCATTCCACCAACGTGGTGCGATGAAACCAAAAATCCAGGAAAGTGTTTTGGTGCCTCTTTGTGTTGATACAACAAGGTGCCGTTCCTTAGCCAACTGCAGGTTTCTGGTGGGAATGTAGCTCTGCAGAAATGATTTTAGGTATGCTGGAGCAGACCCAGTGACTGTTCTGTATGCCAGCATCAGAGCCTTGAATTTGATACCGGCAGCCAGTGAAGAGGATCAAGGAGTGCTGTAACATGCTCTCTCTTTGGTTCATTAAAGACCAGACGTGCTGCTGCATTCTGGATCATTGCAAGGGTTTAATTGTGCATGCAGGGAGGCCTGCAATGAGAGTGTTACAGTAGTCTAGTCTAGTTATGACAAGTGACTGACAAGAAGTTGTGTGGCATGTTCAGAGAGGGAAGGGTCTTATCTTGCTGATATCGTAGAGTGTAAATCTACATGATCGTGCTGCCTTTGAGATGTAGTCTGTGAAATTTAGTTGGTTATCGATGGTTACCCCTAGATTTCTGACTGTTTTGGAGGGCGTTACTGTAGTTGAATCCAGCTGCATGGTGATGTAGTGTTCAACAGCAGGGTTCACTGGAAAGACAAGGAGCTCAGTCTTGGCTGGGTTGCAAGTGGTTCCTTCATCCAGGCCAAGATGTCTGCCAAACAGGCAGAGATTCGAGCAGTCATTGTGGTGTCGTTGGGCTGGAAAGACAAGTAGAGCTGTGTGCCATCGGTGTAGCAATGGTAAGAGAAACCATGTGCCTGAATTATCCCAGTGATGTTGTGTATATAGAGAAGAGAAGTGGCCCAAGCACTGAGCCCTAAGGTACCCCAGTAAGTAGCTGATGTGACTTGGACACCTCACCTCTGCAGGCTACATTGAAGGACCTACCTGAGAGATAGGAATTAAATCAGTCAAGCACAGTTCCTGTGATGCCCAGAGTAGAGATGGTGGAGAGTAGGATCTGATGGTTGACTGTGTCAGAGGCTGCAGAATGGTCCAGTAGAATCAGGACGGATGATCTGGATCTAGCTTTCGCCTGTCTCAGCGACTCAGTGACAGACAGCAGGGCAGTCTCGGTGGAGTGTCCACTTTTCAAGCCTGACTGATTGTCATCCAGCAGCTTGTTCTGTGAGAGATAGGCAGAGATCTGGAGTGGTGGTGGTGTAGTGGACTAAAGCACTGAACTGGTAAGTGGAAGGTTGTTGGTTCAATCCCCACAGCCACCACCATTGTGTCCTTGAGCAAGGCACTTAACTCCAGGTTGCTCCAGGGGGATTGTCCCTGTAATAAGGGCACTGTAATTCGCTTTGGATAAAAATGTCTGCCAAATGCATAAATGTAAATGTAGATCTGAATGAAAACTGTCCTTTCAAGTGTTTTCACCATGAATTGGATGAGAGAGACAGGTTTTTCAGCAACAGAGCCTGCTTAAATGTAGTGGGAAAAATGCCTGTAAGTAGAGATGAGTTAATTATGTGTGTGAGTGCAGGTAGAATGGATGGAGAGATGGCCTGGAGAAGGTGGGAAGGAATGGGGTCAAGGGAACAGGTGGTGGGGTGGTTGGAGAGGTGGAGTTTAGAGACCTCTGTGTCAGTCAGAGGAGAGAACATAGAGACAGAAGAGCTGCACACAGGAGGCAGATGTTTGACAGGGTGTGGTGCTGAGAATGTATTGCTGATGGCTGTAACCTTATTAGTAAACAATTTGGCACATTACTGACATCTGCTGTCAGTAATGTGTCAGGCGGTGGAGGAGGAGGACAGATAAGTGTGTTGAATGTTCTAAACAAGCTGCAAGTGTCTGTGGTGCTGTTGATCTTGTTCTGGTAATAGGAAGTTTTGGCAGACATTACGTTATCTGAAAAAGTTGCAAGCAGAGACTGATACTTACCCAGATCTGCTGGATCTTTCAATTTCTGCCATCTCCTCTCAGCCACCTGAGGTCAGTCCGATGTTCATGAAGGACATCAGAGAGCCAGGGGCTGGGTGGTGTCATATGTGCTGGCCTAGAGGAGAGAGGACAGATGCTGTCTAGACAGGTTGTTAAAGCAGAGCTTGGTGTGTCTGTGGCCATGTTTACATCCAGGGTGGAAAATAAGTTTTGTGTGGGAGGAGAGGTAGAGACAGCAGTGATCATATTACAGACATAGAGCAACAACACCCGGACTCACTTATTATTATTCTGGGAGATTTTAATAAAGCAAACCTCACCCGTGAACTGCCAAAATACAAACAACACATCACATGCCCCACCAGAGACAGAAATATACTGGATCACTGCTACACCACTGTAAAGGATGCATATCGCTCTGTCCCACTTGCAGCTTTAGGACTCTCTGATCACTGTCTGGTTAATCTCCTCCCAACCTACAAGCAGAAACTAAAATCAGCCAAGCCTGTAGTAAGGACTGTAAAATTATGTACCAATGAAGCAGAGCTGGAACTACAAGCCTGCTATGACTGCACTGATTGGAGTGTTTTTGAGGCCGCAGCCACAGACCTGGATGAGCTCATAGATACTGTGACATCATATACAGTATCAGTTTCTATGAGGATATGTGCATCCCTACTAGGACATTTTTATCATTCAATAATGATAAACCATGGTTTACAGGAAAACTCAGACAGCTTCATCATGCCAAAGAGGATGCTTACAGAAGTGGGGAAAAAATATTGTACAACCAGGCCAGGAACACACTGATTAAGGAAATCAGAGTGGCTAAAATAAGCTACTCTGAAAAGCTGAAAAACCATTTTTCAGCCAATGATCCTGCATCTGTGAGGAAAGGCCTGAAAAGCATCACCAAGTACAAGACATCTCTCCCTGGCTCTGTAGAGAGTCAACTAATGGTTGATGAACTGAATGTGTTTTATTGCAGGTTTGAAAAGCCCAGTCTCACACCCCTCCCATGCTCTGATCTTCACTTCACACACCAACACCTCCTGGAACCCCCCTCCTCCGCCCTCCTGCTACTCAATCTGCACTTATGATCTTTGAGGAGGATGTGTGCCAGGTATTTCGAAAACAAAAGTCTAGGAAAGCTTCAGGCCCAGAGGGTGTTTCACCTGCCTGTCTGAAAGTCTGCACTGACCAACTGGCCCCCATCTTCACACAGATCTCCAATTGATCATTGGAGCAGTGTGAAGTTCCCTGATGCTTCAAATGCTCCACCATCATTCCGGTCCCCATACAACCCAAAATCACAGGACTTAATGACTACAGACCTGTCGCTCTCACATCTGTGGTCATGAAGTCATTTGGGAGATTGGTTTTGGGCTACCTGAAGGACAACACTGGACCCCTGCTGGACCCCCTTCAGTTTGCTTTCTGAGCAAACAGGTCTGTGAATGATCCTGTCAATATGGGACTGCAACGCCTTGACATACCTGGGACTTAAGCAAGGATCCTATTTGTGGGCTTCAGTTCAGCCTTCAATACCATCATGCCTGATCTTCTCTTGACCAAACTGACCCAGCTCTCCATGCTCACTCCAATCTGTCGATGGATCACCAGCTTTCTGACAGAGAGGCAACAGCTAGTGAGACTGAGGAAACTCACATCCGGGACCTTCACTATTAGCACTGGTGCTCCTCAGGGATGCGTTCTCTCTCCACTGCTCTTCTTCCTGTACACGAATGACTGCATTGCAAAAGACCCCACTGTCAAGCTCCTGAAGTTTGCAGACGACGCCACAGTCATCAGCCTCATCCACGACGGTGACGAGTCCGCATACAGACAGGAGGTTGATCAGCTGGCTGTCTAGTGCGGTCACAACAACCTTGAGCTGAACATGCTCAAAACAGTGGAGATGATAGTGGACTTCAGGAGAAATCCCTCCACACTCCCCCCTCACCATCCTGAACAGCACTGTGGGAGCAGTGGAGTCATTCAGGTTCCTGGGCTCTACAATCTCTCAGGACCTGAAGTGGGACACCCACATATACTCTATTGTGAAGAAGACTCAGCAGAGGTTGTACTTCCTTTGCCAGCTGAGGAAGTTCAACCTGCCACAGGAGCTGCTGACACAGTTCTACTCGGCCGTCATTGAGTCTGTCCTTTGTACATCTATAACTGTCTGGTTTGGTTCAGCCACCAAATCAGAGAGAAGGAAACTACAATGGACAGTCAGGACTGCTGAGAGGATTATTGGTGCCCCCCTTCCCACCCTCCAAGACCTATACATCTCCAGAGTGAGGAAATATGCAGGTAGAATCACTCTGGTCCCCACACACCCTGCCTATTCTCTCTTTGAACTGTTGCCCTCTGACCAGCACTACAGAGCACTGAGCACCAGGACATCCAGGCACAAGAACAGTTTTTACCCTCAGGCCATTTTCCTCATGAACAATTAAACTGCCTCAGGACTCCCCCATAGTTCAATAATGTAAATACATATGTACATATGTAAATTCACATATTTAGTTCAATAACTGTACATACCCCTACCTTGCACATACAATACCACATGCACATGTACATACGCCATTCTGTTATATGTCCTATTATTTGTATGTCTATTTATACTCTTACCTTGTTTTATATTCTGTGTCTCACTGCAATGTTCTGTGTGCACTTGTTTCTCCTATCACCCCAAAACATTCCTTGTGTATGTGAAAACACTTGGCAATAAAGCTCATTCTGATTCTGATTCTGATTATTCTACATGGAGAGGGTCCGCACACGGGGGCTGCCATGTTAGAATCACATGACCAGCCGAATACTACTAGCTTAATTTCAGTAACCGTCCTGTTATTTGACACTTTCACTCATTGATTAAAGTAATCATGACTGACTGTGAATACTAAATTTCTACAGTGGCATCTGAAACTGAAAACTCTTGATTTTGAATGATGCTGCATCCAAGCCACTAGGTGTCAGTGTAAGTCCAAGATGACACAAAGACAAAAGTTACTGAGTGCACCTTTAGTGATGCTATATCTAATGACATCATATCACTATCCAAGCAGGAGCACAGTTTAGGAAATTTAAATGGCATAAAGTGCCTACTTCATTTTAGACTGAAGTGAAGTCTGACTGAACTTGCATTGCATTTCTTTTCCCCCTCAAGTTTTAAATTAAGTGTAGTACTGCCCAATACCTATATCTTTTCAGATCTTATTAGTCAGGCTTTAAAGATAGCGACTTCAGCCATGTTTCTGTGAGCAGTGCAACCTTTTGAACTCTTATGTACAGTAGGTTTCTATTATGACATATTCTGCAATTCTTTTTGTTCTTGTTCCTTGCCTGAATTGCTATTAACATAAAAATATAGAACATGAGTGTTACAATCCATGTGCAATCTGTATGTGTAAAGTATATGAATATGTCCTACACATTTAACAGTATGACTGTTAAACAGTATGAGTGAATGTAGTGTTTTTCCCCCACATGTCTTTTTCTTTTGTCCTCACAAACTACCTCTGCTCTCTGTTGTATGTGTGTGTACTGCGATTTGTTCCGCTCTCTCTCTCTGTGTGTGACACTCGCAGGGGATTTGGATGGCCACTGGTGGGATCACACAACGTGGCATAACAGCGATGCTTCCTCCTTGTCTTTGGTGAGACAGGCGGAGTCTAGTGTCCAACCTCTCTCTCTCTCTCTCTCTCTCTCTCTCTCACACTCTCACTCTCTCTCTGTCACTCTTTGTCATTTCATGGTTCTTTTGATTTATTTTCACCTCTGCATGTCTTTTGTTTCTTTCTGTTTTTATCCCATGTTTGTAGGGGACAGTCAAAGGGGAAAAAGACAAACTTTTGAGCAGTCACACACCTTATCTGAGGGCCAAAAGAAAATGGTGCGCTTTGGGGGCCACTCTTTGGAAGAAGATGCTGAGTGGTGTGAACCCCAGGTTAAAGACTCTGGGGTTGATACGTGCAGTAGCACGACTCTAAATGAGGAGCATAGCCATAGTGAGAAGGTACTGAGCCCTCTCTAGCCTGCATTTGTTGGATTTTATTTAATCTGGTTTTTGTTTTTGCTACATTTTGTTTCCATTCTCATTTGTTCTTTGTTTTAATGTCACCAATAACAGGTGAGATGTTGGTTTGATTTCTGTTTTGGTATTAAATGGATAGTTCACCCAAACATGAAAGTTCTGTCGTCAATTACTCACACTCATGTTGTTTCAAACCTGTTTGACTTTCTTTCTGCTGTGGAACAAAAGAAGAGATCATTTGAAGAATGATTACGCTGCTCTTTCCCATACAATGAAAGTGTATGGTGACCAGGGGCTGTCAAGCTACAAAAAGGACAAAAAGCACCATAAAAGCACAATAAAAGTAGTCCATACGTATGGGACCCCTTAGGGGATATGGAGGGAATTTAAGGGTTTTGCGTTCCCTTAAAGTTGTTTTGCAATCGCCCCAATTTTGGGGGGTTTCCTAGCAATAGCTTTATCCATACTTTACGAAAATTAACGTTTTGGTTAAGACTGTAACCTTAGTTCCCTGAAAGGAGGGAACATGACACTGCGTCAGTAGCTGACACTATGGGAAACTCCTCCTAGGAGTGACAATCTCTGAAGCCCTATAAAATAACACCAATCAGTCTGCAAATAGCGCTTGATGCTCCACTACTGATGCGTGCATCATGGTGGGCATATAAACCAGAGCACAATGCCATTTTATCAGGATTTTTCGACTGAAGGGAGGAGACCTAGATCTCTAGGTCCCTTAACAGCGAGAAATCAGTAGTGCGGCAAGCTTATGCAGTGTCTTGTTACCAGAATGTTCCCTTTCCAGCCGGTCACTTCGACACTGCGTCAGTAGCTGATGCTATGTGATATGCGATGGATAATTTATACCATCATGCCATGCTACTGATTTACATGCACGAGAAAATGCCTACAAGCCAGCAGGGTAGTTAAAAAGGCATTGACATAGTCTCCCCATTATATTAAACAATATGAAGGAAAAGAGAGAAACCTCAATAACCGTTCATGGTTGGGAAGTATAACAACTAGTCATACTGGGTAGCGATACATGATACATCCTTACTGTAGTGGTGGAAAGAGGGAAACAGAACGATCACTGACCGACAAAATAATGTAATGCCAGTAGCCAATGGGGTAGTGAGACATTAAATACATTGCTCTTCATACTGGGAAGAGTAAAAGAATGATATGGTCATGAGACCAGCAGTTTTTTACCTCAGAAGCCGCAGAAGGAGTGTTGCGGGAGGAGAGGGCAGCGGCTTCGACTTCTAGAACAAAAGTGAACCGAGAGCAAAGAGTCTTGATTTTCATGCGTTCACAGTGTATGCAATCAGTTTTAACGAGCACAGCTTATATTGAGCAAACAGAGGGATATATATGCCCGTCAGACAGAGGGATATATCGCTCACATGAAAAACATATGAAAAACACCATCTTGAAAAAAGTTGTTAAGCAAACAGCTCTTTTATGAGCTTTGCACTAACGCTGAAGATATAAAGGATACGCTGTAAGACGGAACACAGGCAGGGAGATATAAAATAATTCACTTGCTGTTAAGGTGTGCAGATTCAACAACGAATTGAAAATTTGGGCATCCGAAGCACAAGAGAGTCTTTTGCAAGAGAAGCAAAGAGAAAAAGTATGTTGAAATGGCTCTGCGCTTCAGTTTATATGCCGTGAAGGAGTATGCATGAGGGGCAGAGCACTGATCGGCATTTGCAAAAAGATTGGCATAATTTTATAGGACTTCAGAGATCGTCACTCCTGGGAGGAGTTTCCCATAGCGTCAGCTACTGACACAGCATTGAAGTGACCGACTTGAAAAGGAACCATGCTTTCCCTCAGTAACTATAGTTCTACTATAGTATTTATAGTAAAACATAACCATAAAATTGACTATGGTTCTACTACAGTAACATATTTAACCATAACATAACCATAACCATACATAACCATAACTGTAAAACCGTATGAATAATACAGGAAAACCAAAACTGTGGTAAATAAAATTCATAATCATTCTGCCAAAAAAAAAAAAAAGAGAAAAGTTTAATACAGTTTTACTATAGCAACACCATGTTTAATTTGTGGTAGAAGTACCATAATTTGACTGTAGTAAAACTGCAGTAACCATTTTTGTGGTAAGAACCATGGTTTTAAAAACCTATATATTAAATATAGTAAATATTTAGTAAAACTATAGTAAAACTAATAATGTTACTTTTTTGTCAGAATGATTATGATTTTTATTTTGTTCTATGTGTTTTGGTTTTCTTGTATTATTTCTGTGGTTTTACCACAAAATCATGGTCAAAATATGGTTACTGTAGTCAAATCATGGTATATTTTGTGGTTATGGTTGTACTACAAATACCATAGTTCAACTGTTGTTACTGTAGTAAAAACATGCTTAATTTAAAAGTTAAGGGATGGATAAAGCTATTGCGAGAGAACCCAAAATGATTGTGAAGGAACTCAAAACGTATTGCAAGGGAATGCAAATTTTTTTGTAAGAAAATAAATTACCTCCCTGTCCCCTAAGGACCTCTGTACGTACGACTTGAAGTCTTTTTTTTTTTTTTTTAAGCCATACAATATATTTGTGTGAGGAAGAGACTGAATTTTAGGTCCATATATTCAAACTTGCCATGACATGATCATTCACATTACACCCAAAAACCAGTGGCATTCTGCATCAGTGATGTCAAACCTGGGGCACCATATTTTAATGTAAAAACTTACACAAATAATATTTTAATTTTCAAATAATAACTTACATTTCAGTCTGGTCCTCACACAAAGTTATCATATGGCTTCAGAAGATTTGAAATTTACGTTGTAGAATAATATGTGTTATATGGACTACTTTAGTGTTTTTGCCCTTTTTAGAGATTGACAGTCCCTGGTCACTATATGCTTTAATTGTATATAAAAGAGCTGCATTAACATTCTTTATTGTGCATTGTTCCATGGAAGAAAGTTTGTCGTAGGGGTTTTGCAATGACAAGAGGATAAGTAAAAGATGACAAACTTTTGATTTTTGAGTGAACTATCCCTTTAATTGTGGGCTTTTTTTCTGAGTTAATTTTGATTTCTTTTTTCTGTGGCAATAACTGGGGAGCCTCTTGCTTGCTCTGTTACTGTTTGCTTCTTAGCCACAGCTGCCATAGTTGACATTGCAGCGAAGCACTCCACCATGTGACTGTCTGTTTGTCATGGCACTTAGAGAATGTGGGTTCCCCCTTCGGCTGCATGCCCTCTCAGCGTCAGTCGCTGTAGGGCACCAGACCCCTCACTGGTTAGATTCCTTACTCCTTCCCCTCTCCCACCCAACACAATCTAAGAGATGCGCTCAGAAACACTCACTCGCTCGAAGACGGCCAGCTAGGATTTGCTTTTGCCACAAAGTTTGTTTTTCTTTTTTCCCTTACACTGTTATATTCCTTTGCACTCCATCTACAGATCATGTGATTCCACCATTTGTGTTCCGTGCTGTTCTCCTAGCTTTCAGTTTGAACATTGTGATGTTTCTTCTGTCTTCCATTATTCAGGCTTGTATTTGCGGGATGTGATGCTGGGGTTTGGCTGTGGTGATGGAGGCTGTGGTCTCTTTCTGGGACTGAGGGCTTTTCTCTGCATGTGATGGGTGCATGTCACTCCCAACAAAAAGTTCACACAAACTTTTCTGCACCTAGAACCACATTGGACAAAAATATTATGAAAAAATTAAAGGAATGTTCCGGATTTAGTACGAGTTAAGCTGTATGGACAGCATCTGTGACTTGCAATCATTTACCACAGAAAGAAAAAAAAAATCTCTCCTCTATCTTTACAGTTATGCACTTACAATGGAACTCTATATGGGGCAAGGCATTGCACTGTGATAAATGTTAAAATACACACCATTTCGAAAGTTTAGCCACAGGTTTATATATGTTAACATGTGATCATTGCACTTATTTCCATTACTTCAATGGTAACATTCAAAAGATATGAGGAAAGATACTACAAAGAAAAGAAATAAGGGAGAATCTACAGTCAGCCGGTCATTATCACAAAATAAACCCTGACAGGGTGGTCAGGACCCTGATGCGGAATTGAGGGATGTTGTATCACCCTGAAGGGCTTTATTTGACCATAATGACTGACTGACTGTATATTATTCTACATATGACACTGCTACTATTATTTCATGTCCATTTATAAATGGACATGAAATAATAATTTGAGTTATGTTATTATGTGAAAAAAAGAGACTGCAGAGTCTCCAGAAACACTGAATTCTACCTACGTTTTTGCAGTTAAGTTTTGTTGGTGTTTATTTTGTGTAAATTACCTCATTACATGACTACCTGCCAAATAAAGAAATAAATGGACATAAAATATTGATTTGAGTTAAAATTGTTTTTAACTGTAGAGATCTCAGAGTGATACGAGAAATAGGACAGATGACTCAGCATACTCAATTTATCCCAGGATGTGCGGTGGTTTTTCAGAAATATCAGACTGCTGGATGGTGCATCTGACCATCCAGAATTGAATTTTCTAGAGAACCATGTAATAATGTGTAATAACTATCCATAAATTACTGTCTACATGGAACAAACTCCACTGACATGAATTATGTTGGCAACGCATAACCAGAAGTTCATCCACATAAAAAGGTAGTCCTACTGATTAAAGGCATACAGCACAAATATAATTTTTGTATGGAGGAACTATTATAAATGCTTTAACAAAAATAAGAGCTACACATTTCTGTTTTAAAACTGTCAGGAATGCCTTATATGCCCACAGGCTTCCATTACAAGTGCATTACTGTAAACATTATTGTACTATAAGCAATTTTTGTTTGTTTTTACAACCTGCAGTGATAATCAACAGCATTTCACAGATGCTGTCCATATAGCTTAACTTAATTTAAACCAGAAACATTACTTTAACACGTTACCTATTTCATCAGATTCATATTTGAAAATTGGGCATTGTCATATTTGTAACACATTTTTTTTGAAAATATTCACATTTACTTTGATAGAATTTGATATTGGAACATAGTAGAGCTAGGGATAGTTTACTCAAAAATAGAAATTCTGTCGTCATGTACTCACCCTCAAGCTTGGGTGGAAGATTTTCAGTGAATAACTACTGTTGTTTGGCTTCAGAGGACTTGGAATACAGCACACAAGTCATATCAACTATTTTTATGGTGCTTTTTCTCCATTTTTGGAGCTTGGCACCTTTTTTTTACCATCCATTCATGTTCCATTCATCGTATGGAAAAGAGCAACATGAATATTCCTCCAAGCCTCTGCTTTTTTGTTCCAAAAAAAGGGGGGTGGGGGGGAGCCATACAGGTTTGGAACGACATGTAGGGTGAGTAAATAATGACAGAACTTACATTTTTGTTTGAACTATCCCTTTAAGAGTCTAGGAAATAAAAACATGAAATGAAAAAAGAGTTTGTGTGAAATTCTATTTGAAATTCATCTCAGCCATCCCCACACAATTATAGGCATTGTTCTCAGTGTTCTGGACTGATGTTTTTTTTGTGGCTTTGACCTGACAGCACCCGGTCACATGGCAGCCCTCCAAAGATGGAGATCGACTCATCGGCAGAATTCTGCTCAACAAGACCATGAAGGACAGCAGCGTTCCCCGTGACTCTGGAGCTCTTCTGGGACTGAAAGTGAGTTACTCGGTCGCTTGTCTGTACATGCCCTCTGCGTGTTGCATTTGATCTCACTTTGATTGTGAAATATCACACAGTTATGTATTTCATAAATGGCACCCTGCTAAAAAACAAAACAACTCAAACCAATCAAAACTAGTCTGCTGGTTAAAGATGGTCTAGAGTTCTGAAAGTTATAATATGTTTTCAGCATACATGAAGCTCTTTTATCTCAAAATATGGAAAATTTGATTCCTCATGATATGAACCGGGTTCAGTACAAGCTATATTGACAGCATTTGTGTCATAGTTTTGATTGTCACAGAAAATAACTTTGATTCATCCCTGCAAAACATGCTATTACAGTGAGGCTCTCATAGTAAGTAAATGGAAATACAGTACATGCACTTCGAGGTTTTAAAAGCTTAAATGGAAAGCTTGTTTTTTTTGTTAAAGCACTTTCATGGATTCTTCTGCAGAGTGGAGAGAAACAGAGAATCGCTACTGATAACTAACTTTCTGAATGGCTGACTCTGTGTCAGCTCAGTGCTACCGTGTGCATTATATCTGTTACCAGCAGCCGTTTGTCAAACACACACACACACACTGAAATCACCCTAGGCTCTATGCCACTCATTATATAAAGCCATCTTTATCCAGGAGGCAGCATGTAATCTTCTTTGTATGTTTAAAATGGGCTTCCATTAGTGGGGATTTGATTTGTATGATGCTCATGAGTGATTGGTCATGTGGTTTACGGAACAGACCCTCCAGGCCTTTTCCAACACTCGCCTCTTTCAGCACCATGGACAAGTCCCTGATAAATAATATACACATAGCAAACTCAATGCAACTTATACAGTTTATTTCTAAATAGATAATACTTTCTATACAGTTACCTTTTGAACTGTAGTATCACAGCACAGTCAATCGCCATAACTTTAAAAGCCATGAATAATAAAATAAATTCATGTAAAATTCATGTTGCTTATGTAATGATTAGCAACATAGAACTTGTATTAAAAAAACATAAACTTGTCACTTGTAAGCAACATAAAACTTGTACTTTAGTACTGTTGTCACAATACCAAAATGATAGTAGTTGATTTACGTAAATACCATTTATATATCTCAATTCTCAATACCAACATTGATACCACAACAGAAAAATATATGCTACTGAACACTCATTTAAAAAGTTATATATTAATATACATATTAACAAAATAAATGAAAACAATGGCATGCAGACTTCAAGTATTTCTTAATTAATTAAACAGTGCTTCAGGCTTTTCAAATAATTGCTTAAGTAAATGGTTAAGTACTTTTGATAAACTGTAATACAAAAGGGAAAAAAATGAAGAAATAATAAACAGAATTAGATAAATAATAAATAAGTGTAATAAGTATTTACAGAAATTAGTAAAAAGTTATACTGTGTGTGTGTGTGTGTGTGTGTGTGTGTGTGTGTGTGTGTATATATATACAGGTGCATCTCAATAAATTAGAATGCCGTGGAAAAGTTCATTTATTTCAGTAATTCAACTCAAATTGTGAAACTCGTGTATTAAATAAATTCAATGCACACAGACTGAAGTAGTTTAAGTCTTTGGTTCTTTTTATTGTGATGATTTTGGCTCACATTTAACAAAAACCCACCAATTCACTATCTCAAAAAATTAGAATACATCATAAGACCAATAAAAAAAAACATTTTTAGTGAATTGTTGGCCTTCTGGAAAGTATGTTCATTTACTGTATATGTACTCAATACTTGGTAGGGGCTCCTTTTGCTTTAATTACTGCCTCAATTCGGCGTGGCATGGAGGTGATCAGTTTGTGGCACTGCTGTGGTGGTATGGAAGCCCAGGTTTCTTTGACAGTGGCCTTCAGCTCATCTGCATTTTTTGGTCTCTTGTTTCTCATTTTCCTCTTGACAATACCCCATAGATTCTCTATGGGGTTCAGGTCTGTTGAGTTTGCTGGCCAGTCAAGCACACCAACACCATGGTCATTTAACCACCTTTTGGTGCTTTTGGCAGTGTGGGCAGGTGCCAAATCCTGCTGGAAAATGAAATCAGCATCTTTAAAAAGCTGGTCAGCAGAAGGAAGCATGAAGTGCTCCAAAATTTCTTGGTAAACGGGTGCAGTGACTTTGCTTTTCAAAAAACACAATGGACCAACACCAGCAGATGACATTGCACCCCAAATCATCACAGACTGTGGAAACTTAACACTGGACTTCAAGCAACTTGGGCTATGAGCTTCTCCACCCTTCCTCCAGACTCTAGGACCTTGGTTTCCAAATGAAATACAAAACTTGCTCTCATCTGAAAAGAGGACTTTGGACCACTGGGCAACAGTCCAGTTCTTCTTCTCCTTAGCCCAGGTAAGATGCCTCTGACGTTGTCTGTGGTTCAGGAGTGGCTTAACAAGAGGAATACGACAACTGTAGCCAAATTCCTTGACATGTCTGTGTGTGGTGGCTCTTGATGCCTTGACCCCAGCCTCAGTCCATTCCTTGTGAAGTTCACCCAAATTCTTGAATCGATTTTGCTGGACAATCATAAGGCTGCGGTTCTCTCGGTTGGTTGTGCATCTTTTTCTTCAACACTTTTTCCTTCCACTCAACTTTCTGTTAACATGCTTGAATACAGCACTCTGTGAACAGCCAGCTTCTTTGGCAATGAATGTTTGTGGCTTACCCTCCTTGTGAAGTGTGTCAATGATTGTCTTCTGGACAACTGTCAGATCAGCAGTCTTCCCCATGATTGTGTAGCCTAGTGAACCAAACTGAGAGACCATTTTGAAGGCTCAGGAAACCTTTGCAGGTGTTTTGAGTTGATTAGCTGATTGGCATGTCACCATATTCTAATTTTTTGAGATAGTGAATTGGTGGGTTTTTGTTAAATGTGAGCCAAAATCATCACAATAAAAAGAACCAAAGACTTAAACTACTTCAGTCTGTGTGCATTGAATTTATTTAATACACGAGTTTCACAATTTGAGTTGAATTTCTGAAATAAATGAACTTTTCCACGACATTCTAATTTATTGAGATGCACCTGTATATATATACACATATATATATATATATATATATATATATATATATATACATATATATAGTGTTTCAGTATATAGTGGTCTCAGTCGATTAAAATATTTAATTCACTATAAATGATTTTTCATAGTTAATCGTGAATAATAACAGATTTTGAAAGTGTTAAAATTTTGCTCTATATAGACTTCTTTTGCTGTCAAAATGCATTTAGTTCCTTCGTAAAAAAAAAAATATATATATATATATATATATATATATATATATATATATATATATATATATATATATATATTTAACAATAATGTTTTATTAACATTTTCCAAACAAAGCATTCCACAGTACAGTATAAAGATACAAGTGTCATAAATTCAAGTAACATTAAATGTTTTCCAAAGTCTAATTGAATTATTAATTGAATTATCTAGTCCCCGTAATTTGCGTTTCCATTGCAATGGGCATTAAATCTCTTTAACCCTCATCCTTCACAATATTAATAATGGTTATCCACTTTTACAGCAATCGTGAAGCTGCATTCACATGATTTTCCGCTTTGAACTACAAATGAAAAGCGCTTGCAGAGACCGTCATGTTTTGCCTTTGTTTTTCTAATAATTACTTAAGCAAACAGTTAGTAAAAAGATTAAGAAAAAATAAATAAATAAATGAAGAAATACTAAATACAGAATAGATGTAAGAAAAATAAGTAGAATAAATATTTACAGAAATTATTTAAAAAAGTGTAAATTAACTAATATATATATATATATATATATATATATATATATATATATATATATATATATATATATATATATATATATACACATATACATATACACTGCGTGCACAATTATTAGGCAAGTGAGTATTCTGATCTTATCATTATTTCCATGCAAATTTTCCAACTCCAAACCATATAAACTTGAATGCTTATTGGATTCAATCATTTTCAGGTGATATAAATTTGTGTAATGAGGGAGGGTGTGGCGAAAGGGTCTAACACCTAATATCAAGGTGTGCATAATTATTAGGCAGCTTCATTACCTTTAATGAAGTTAAAAAATTGTAAAATGCCTTTCAGACGGATGCAACACTCTTGAAATAGCTAAACTATTGATGCGTGACCACTCAACAATCAAACGTTTTGTTGCGAATAGTCAACTGGGGCGCAAAAAATGCATGGAGAAGAAAAGGCACAAATGAACTGCATAAGACTTGGGAAGAATTAAACATGAAGCTACCAGGAACCCATTATCCTCCAGTGCCACCATATTCCATATCTACAACCTACCTGGAGTTTCCAGAAGTACAAGGTGTCAAGTGCTCAGAGACATGGCCAAGGTCAAGAAGGCTGAAACACGACCACCACTGAATAAGATTCACAAGTTGAAGCATCAAGATTGGGCAAAGAAATACCTGAAGACAGATTTTTCAAAGGTTTTATGGACCGATGAAATGAGAGTGACTCTTGATGGACCAGATGGATGGGCCCATGGCTGGATCACTAATGGACACAGGGCACCATTTGGAGTCAGGCGCCAGCAAGGTGGAGGAGGGGTACTGGTGTGGGCTGCTATCATTAAGGATGAGGTAGTTGGACCTTTTCGAGTTGAAGATGGACTGAAACTCAACTCTCAAACCTACTGCCAGTTTCTTTTTCTGAAGAAAAGTACTTTCTTCAAGCAGTGGTACAGGAAGAAGACCTTAGCATTCAAGAAGGCCATGATCTCTATGCAGGACAATGCTCCATCACATGCATCCAAGTACTCCACTGCTTGGCTAGCCAGTAAGGGCCTCAAAGATGCCCAAATAATGACTTGGCCCCCTTCCTCACCTGACTTAAATCCTACTGAGAACTTGTGGGCCCTTTTCAAATATGAGATTTACAGTGAGGGAAGACAATACACCTCTTTGAACAGCATTTGTGAGGCTGTGGTTGCTGCTTCAGCAAAAGTTGATCGTGAACAGATCAAGAAACTGACAGATTCCATGGATGGAAGGCTCATGGCAATTATTGAAAAGAAGGGTGGCTATATTTGTCACTGAATATTTTTGAAAGGCCAAAAATGTTATTTAATTGTCATTTTGTGTTACTTATTTGTTGCTCTTACTCTAAAAATTGAGAATAAACAGTTGAGTTGGGAGAAATTATTTTTGTAATTTAGTTGTCTAATAATTGTGCACACAAATAGTTGCCTAATAATTGTGCACACTTATATATTCCCCTGAGAAAGACAAAACTCAATTTCCTTTGTTAAACATTAAGTTTTGAGGTTCAATAACATTTTGGATTGACTGAGAGCATTGTGTTTGTTCAACAATAAAATGAATCCTGAGGAATACAGTTTGCCTAGTAATTGTGCACGCAGTGTATATACTGATCAGCCAGAATAGCATTCTGAGATGATATTCTTCTCACCACAATTGTACAGAGCGGTTATCAGAGTTACTGTAGACTTTGTCAGTTCGAACTAGTCTGGCCATTCTCCATTGACCTCTTTCATCAACAAGGCATTTCTGTGCACAGAACTGCCCCTCACTGGATGTTTTTTGTTTTGTTTTTGGCACCATTCTGAGTAAATTCTAGAGACTGTTGTGTGTGAAAATCACAGGAGATCAACAGTTACAGAAATACTCAAACCAGCCCATCTGGCACCAACAATCATCCATGCGATTATCTAATCAGCCAATCGTGTGTCAGCAGTGCATAAATTCATGCAGATACAGGTCAGGAGCTTCAGTGAATGTTCACATCAACCATCAGAATGGGGAAAAATGTGATCTCAGTGATTTGGAGCGTGGCATGATTGTTGGTGCCAGACAGGCTGGTTTGAGTATTTCTGTAACTGCTGATCTCCTGGGATTTTCATGCACAACAGTCTCTAGAATTTACTCCGAATGGTGCCAAAAACAAAAAAACATCCAGTGAGCGGCAGTTCTGTGGACAGAAATGCCTTATTGATGAGAGAGGTCAACAGAGAATAGCCAGACTAGTTCGAACTGACAAAGTCTATGGTAACTCAGATAACCGCTCTGTACAGTTGTGGTGAGAAGAATATAATCTCAGAATGCTATTCTGAGATGCGAGTTGGTGGTGTTTTGGCGGCACGAGGGGGACCTACACAATATTAGGCAGATGGTTTTAATGTTGTGTCTGATCGGTGTATATATTCATTTAGAACTAATTGTGTGAAAATGATAAAACATTCATCCAATTGGTTGATCAGTTTGGTTATGTATTTATTTATTGTTTTTGCAGGTTTGGCCCACCGTAAAGTTAACAATTTTAATAAAATAGAAAAATTATAGATAATAGAAAAATAAATAACAATAAAGGGGAAAAAATGAAAACAAAGCAATTGAAGAAAAAAACTGAAAAAAAGGTGCATATTGAAATTGACTTGGTGTGGAAGTACCAGTACTTTTTTTTATTCCTGGTTCATTATCTAAATCTTTTTGCCTTTTTGCAGGTGGTCGGGGGGAAAATGACAAAGTCTGGCAGACTTTGTGCATTCATCACCAAAGTGAGGAAAGGCAGTTTAGCGGATACAGTTGGACATCTCAGACCAGGTACTGGCAATTTTTTAGTATTTCTTGTACAAGACTCATAATACTCTGACAGTTTCATTGAGATTTTGACAGCAGACTAATTCATTGATTGATTTTCTTGCATAGGTGATCAGGTCCTAGAGTGGAACGGCCGACAGTTACAAGGAGCCACGTTTAAAGAAGTTTACAATATCATTTTAGAATCAAAGCCAGAGCCTCAGGTTGAACTAGTGGTCTCACGACCCATTGGGTAAGATTATTATACATTCAAACTAAATGTATAGTACTGGTGTAGAAATAATTAGATACACTTGCATGAGATTTCAGTCATATCAGTAACCGAATAAAAAAATTGATTTGACATGGAGTGGGTCACTTCATGAGCACCAGCATGTTGAGATCATATGACCAGCCGAATTTTTCTCACTTTCACTGAAATTATAATAAATGAATCAAGGCTGACTGCAAATAGCAAATTTTACAACGACATCGGTAACTGAGAACTTCTGTTTTTGTGTGATGCTGCATCTAAGCTGCTAGGTGTCAGTGCAACATAAACACAAATATTAATACCTTCTGGTTTAAATTAACAAACAAACAAAGAAATCCCAAAGCTACTGTCCTCAGCCTTTTAATTTCCTTTACTGTACTTGTAAAGACCAAATAAAATGACTTTAGATTGTGAGTTTGGGCCACTGCCATTAACTTCACATCAAGACTAATGTGGTGCTCAGGGTCATTAAAGCACATGTCATTGATTCCTGTGTTCCGCTGTCATTGCAGAGATATCCCCAGGATACCAGAAAGCACACACGCACAACTGGAGTCCAGTGAGTACATTATAGCAGTATGCATGTTCAAACCTAAATGATGAAATTCTGTGCTTTAAGTGTATTTTTCCTGTGTTGATGTATTTACTATTAAGAAGGAAGTTGGGTTGGGACTTATCAAAGTGTTCGTCCTTTTTTTTAAATTTTTTTTTTTTATAATAGCCAATAGCCTATAGTTTACGTCACATCCATGGTTTGCTACTTGCTAGTTGGTTGCAGGTGGTATAAGCCTAAGGGGCAGGGACAGTCCCATTCTTGTGATAATTTGATAAAAAAAAAAAAAATATGTAGTGCAAGATGAGTCATCAATACTTTTGTTTTGTTTTTTTCCAAAAGAGAAAGACTGTACATTTTAGATGCATATATTGGCTGGATGTTTATTTTGTCAACGTTTAGGAGTACACTTGCATAGATGACTTCAAAGCTAATAGACATGGACTAAAAGCCACAAAACTCACATTTTAGCCAACTTTAAGCCATTAAGAAAATCTCTAGTTTGTTTTATGTTCGTATACTTTGTTGTGGTTCTATTAATCTCTGATTTATGCATTTACTTTTTTATTAAATCTCTTCACAGGTTCAAGTTCTTTCGAGTCACAAAAGATGGAGCGGCCCTCTATATCCATCACGTCTCCCATGAGCCCCGGTGTGCTTCGGGACGCCCCTCAGTACTTATCAGGACAGCTTACAGTAAGTTCACAATACTCCACTTTTTCTATAATGCCTTCTACATTATAGAAAAAGTGACATTTTTGGGATAGTTCACCCAAAAATAAAAATGCTTTCATCATTTACTCAACCTCATGTCGTTCCAAACCTGTATGACTTTCTTCCGTGGAACATGAAAATCAGCCTCAGTCACCATTTACTCTCATTGCATAATGTTTTTTTTCTCACCATGAATGTGAATGCTGACTGAGACTAACATTTTGTGTTCCATGGAAGAAAGAAAGTCATACATGTTTGGAACAACATGAGGGTGAGTAAATTATGTAAGATTTATTTATTTATTTATTTTTGCGAACTATCCCTTTAAAAGTATATTTATAGGGGACTGTGTTGGGAACCTTATTTTAAAGAGTATCGCATAAGGGGCCGTTCACACAGGACACATTCTTGATTTATAAATAGATAGATGGAGGGCAGCAGAATTGTCCCACTCCCAGAGTCATCCGATTGGTACTACACGCTTGACAAACATTTTTCAGGCCCGGCTGAGGATTTGGCAAACATAAACAGAAATAAAGCATGGACCGTCTCCGCAGTGTTCAGGCAAAGCGGCTGTAGTCCTCCTAAAGCTGATCAGGTTACATTGAGCCCTCATTGAGCCCATTGTGTGTCTGTAAAAATACCCTGCCTGTGCGTAAAACATGACTAACTCGAGTGCACAAGCTGGTAGATTTAAGCAATACAAATGAAGTGCAGGTTATTCCCAAGGTAATAGTGTTTCCATTAGTGGTTCACTGATATTGCTGACACAGGTGCTGATAGCACGGTGGTCCAGTGGCTTATGTAATGCCGACAGACTGTATAATGCAGTTTAATTATTTAATACAAGTTAATTATACATTCATAAATTGCTGTTAAAGCTTATGTCATTTTTTTGATGCTAAAATAATTTCTATGCCCACTCAATATGCAGAGACAACTGTAAGTAATACTGCACAGCAACATTGTCTCAACTAATGGTGTGAGCTGGCCACGGGACTACAAATAGCAGACAGAGGGAGTATTCAGAAAAGCTATTTAAAAACCATGTGTTTTAAAATTTACATGAAAACTTTTTACACAATATTTACTTATTTTGAAACTGAAATGGTTGATTATCCATTGACAAGGTTGTCAGTAGTTTTTGACCTGACACGAGCGAGATCTTACACTTCAGTTAATCGGCCAAGTGGGTACAGTTATTGGTGATAATTTCAAAATGGCCAAAAATTGGCCTACAAATAGGCCTGGTTGATAGGTCTATCACTAATATCCACATTTTCCAAATTGTCATATTCCTCTTCTACACCTCATCAAACACTAAATAGTGTGCATGTGTGTTTGTGTTAAATAACAATCTTGTGACATTGTAATTTGCTGAACAGGAGATTCAATGTTAATAGCTGATTTTCCCATTTGACTGTTTTAACTTTCTGTTGGATATTATTTGTAATGCAGTTGTTCATAGAATGTTCATTGGTCAAATTCTAAAGTTTAGGAACAGTTTTTTTACTAGTAAGTATCCTGAATACTAGAGCTCAATTGAGATTACCACTGAGGGTGGAAGAGATTTCAGTTAATGGCATGATAGAGAAAATAAAGAAAATAATATTTTCTATTCAGATTTAATCTGGGAGAGTGTCCATAGCCATATTATTTAGTCTTTAGTGCCTCTGTCCTAAAACTGGGGGGAAAAAAAACAAATATATATATATATATATTGAATCTCCTCATCTGCTTTTCTAGTGTTGCATTAACAACTGGTATTGTCATTTCAGGTTTTAGTTTTATTGCATTTCTCTTCATTGTTTCTTTCATTCACTTTTGCTTACCCAGAGCCAAAGCCTTAGTAGAAGAATTGAGCCTTTTAACCCTAAAGTTCAGGTAACTGTTGCTGTCTACAAGATATACCTGTGTTCCATTGATTTAATTCTTTGTAGCATTTAGCTGTCATTTATTCATTGCTGTTACTGTTCTTTTTATATACATATTCACACAGTATATTAATGTAATGGGCCATAAAACACCTGCATGAAATAAATTAGCCCAAAAATATTTTAAGAGACACCCACCTACTGACAGACATGGAGTAATGACATAACACTTATTAACACCGTGAGATGTCGTTTACCCGAGCAGAGGAGTACTGTGTCTCTTTGAATGTTTTAGTGATGTAGCGTTTGTGGGGACATAAAATGTGATTCCTTTTCCATGTAACATGAAACTGTATTGAATCCAGATACTCGTCGATGCTGTTTAAAATGGAACTGATTCAGTTTACTTAGTTGTTTGGAAATTAATTCGGTCACTGACTGATTCATTCAATTTCAAATGTTTGATTTCGCTTTTCATTCTCATACCTTTTTGTTCAGTACTAACATTCACTACTGGAAGTTTCATGTTGCAGCTATTAAGGTTAATTATAGGGATAGTTCATCCAAAAATTCAAATAATAATTAATCATTTACTTACCCTCATGTTGTTCCCAACTCGTCTTTCTTTTGTGGAGCCCAAAATAAGATGTTTGGCAGAATGTTAGTCACCATTCATTTTCTTTGTATGGAAAAACGGTGCAGTGAAAATGAATGGCGACTGAGTATAATATTCTGCCTAACGTCAAATTTTGTGTTCCAAATGAGAAAGAATGTCATACAAGTTTGTAACAACATAAGGGTGAGTAAATGATGACAGAATTTACATTTTTGGGTGAACTATCCTTCTAAATATCCCTGTTTTATTTCCAAAGTAAAGAAACAAACCAAATAAGCAAAGTGTACCTGCTCACACCAAGATTATTATCATTATGTAAGCTATTACTATTTACCAGGTAAATCTGGAATCGACAACACCACAATAATAAACCAGTATGCAGCAAAGTGGTTGACCGTTAATATCTACATTGGGTTTATACTGTAGCTCTACTGAAACAGGTACAGTTTTACTGTACAATGTTGGCACATTTTCCCTCAGGAATTTCTAAGAGTTCCTATTTTGGATGCAAATTGGAACTAGCTGTTTTGGGGATTGCGTAATGGGTTTCAGTGTCACAAATGCTATGGTACAGTTTGTTTCACCCAGCTCTCCTTGTTACACATATATGCTTTGTTTTGTTTTTTTACATATGCAACGTCCTTCACTGCATGTTTTACACTGCGGCCTGAGTGTACTGTATATATAGCCATGTAGAGGCAGTGTTTGTATTGGAGTGTTATTACCCTTTTACTACAAGCAAGTATGGGCTTTGGCATTTTATTTATGCTGTTTTGCTGTTCTTTCTGTGTGCAACTGTTTTCTTAGTACACTTCTGTTACTGCCATACTTGTTTCAGCAGTGAGCTTGGTCTGCTGTCCATCTTAGCATGCACAATACTACAATATGACACATATCTAAATGCATATCATATGGTCTGTTTTTTTTTCTTAATGTGTTTGAATGTGTAGTATTCAGAAAGTAGTAAGCTAGTATAGCATTACGAACATACTGTACCTGTAGTCTTTAGGTAAATCCACAAGACACAAATATAGCTGTTATATGCTCAGTGCTGCATAAAAGTCTATTAAGCATGCGACGTCTCTCATGTGTATCCTGAGAATGTGTAAAGTTCCTCTTCATCTCAAACAGGCTTTGATGTCTCCTCCTACAGGTCAAACTCTGGTATGACAAGGTCGGCCATCAGCTCATCGTCACCATTCTCGGTGCGAAGGACCTGCGATCAAGGGAGGATGGCCGACCACGGAATCCTTACGTGAAAATCTACTTCCTCCCTGATAGAAGGTGAGATTTGAGTTACTTTTACATCAATAACACCCACTATATAAGGCAAAAAAAAACAACAAAAAAAAACAGTATTTTCATCAAATCAGAATCCAAACTACCATACTACTCGTACTATTATTTGCTGTATGTATACTGTGGACAATATGCACATTTTCTGTAATAACGGACTGTCGAAAGTTAAGACAATTTTACAAAAACTTGAATCAACAATGCAAAAAAAAACATATTTATGTCTGAGATGATAACTAGATACCACTTGCTGAATTTAACATGTAATGTAATGAGATCATGTGACAATAACATAGCATACTACTCTTTGCAGTGTTTATTTTAAACTATTTTTAACATTGCATTCTGCATACTGTTTCAGTTTGTGTGTTCATACTGATATTTTTGGAAAAGTATATTTGGACAGTATACAGTATATGTACTGTGTAGTATGCAGTAATCAGTACGCTAGTATTCCATTCTGAAAGTAGCCTGTGAAAAAAAAGTTCAGTGTTCAATACTTGGCATTCCCACAATGCCTTGCTCTTCATGTTGTTGTATGGTCGTCTTTCCGTCTTTTGGAAATCATCCAAATGAGCTGATTTCAGTGTCTGTTCCAGGATTGTTTTACCGAGGTGGTAAATAAAAACAGTTTGAATAATTGTTTCTCCAGTGACAAAAGCAAAAGAAGAACAAAAACGGTAAAGAAATCACTAGAGCCCAAATGGAACCAGACGTTTATGTATTCTCCCGTACATCGGCGAGAGTTCAGGGAACGCATGCTGGAAATCACGCTGTGGGATCAGGCCCGGGTACGAGAGGAGGAGAGTGAGTTCTTGGGAGAGGTATGGAAAAAATGAGTGATATTGATGGTATTAATTGTTTAGCCCTGTTCTGCCAATGTTTTGCATTTTTGATGTTTCACAGCTCCCGGCATTTTGAAGTATAGTGAATTTTTAGTTCCTTTGCTTTGTAATTTGAAAATAGTTTAAAAGCCTTTTTATGGTTTAAAGTATTATTTTACATATATATATATATATATTTATACAGTAAATATATATAAACTCTATATACAGCTCTGGAAAAAATGAAGAGACCACTGCAAAATTATCAGTTTCTCTGGATTTACTATTTATAAGTATGTGTTTGAGTAAAATGAACATTTTTGTTTTATTCTATAAAGTATTGACAACATTTCTCCCAAATTCCAAATAAAAATATTGTCATTTATTTGCAAAAAATGACAACTGGTCAAAATGACAAAAAAGATGCTGTTTTCAGACCTCCAATAATGCAAAGAAAACAAGTTCTTTTTCATTTTTAAACAACACAATATTAATGTTTTAACTTAGGAAGAGTTCAGAAATCAATATTTGTTGGAATAACCCTGATTTTCAATCACAGCTTTCATGTGTCTTGGCATGCTCTCTACCAGTCTTTCACATTGCTGTTGGGTAGGGCTGAAATGATTAGTCGACGTTATCGACAATTTTCGTTGTCGAATAGTCTTTTGATTTCATTCAACGTAACATGAGATCATATTAAACTCTAATAATGGCGCGCTCACAGTCCAGACGCACTCCAAACCTTCCAAACAGCTTAAGGTGATGTAGATCGGAAAGGATGAGGAAATTATACAAAATTACAAAATAAGAAAAATACAGAAGCACTCTCGTTGTGAAATAAAGCGGAGCCGGAGCTGCCGTCCCTCGCGCGTGCTTGCTGCAGCTAGATTACTATGTGACAGCATGCAACAGTGTTGAATCATAACACATACGTGTTGCGGTGTGTGTCTTATCGTGAAGAAAATCATCAATACGCAGCTCTTTTAAGAAGAGAAACTTTGTTTTTTTGTGAGCTAAAGATGGATCGAAATCAAGTGAACAAAAAGGTGAGAGACTATAGTCTTCGCCCATTATACAATAATTAGAGAACATAGTGAGGTAAAAGATAAAAGTGAGATAAGAACTGGTTTTATTGTCATGTATAAAACTGTAATAGTGTTATTCGTGTATGTCAGATACAGACTGGATGTTTATGTGGTCTTTAAAGTGAATGTGACACAAAGGTTTGTGTGTATCATGTGTAGATCCTCATCGAGCTGGAAACAGCACTGCTGGACGATGAGCCGCACTGGTACAAGCTGCAAACGCATGATGTCTCATCGGTGCCCCTGCCCAAAAGCTCCCCCTGCCTTCATAAACGAGCACTGCATGGAGAAAGCCCCTCACGCAGACTGCAGAGTATGTAGTAATCTCTCTCTCTCTCTCTCTTTTATGCTGTATAATATTATTCTACAACAATTCGCTATAGATCATTTAGTGGTCACGGTCAGTATGTCACATTTATAATACAGTATATACAAAAAAATTAAAATAAATGGTTATTTCCAAGATGATGACTGGATGCCACTCACATGCAACGAGATAAGGTTGTATGAAAACAATGTACCATACTCCTGTTTGAAGCGTTTATTGTTGCACAATGCCTACAGTACATTTTGACTATTTTAAAAACTTGACCACAGTATAAATATATATATATACAGTGCAATATTCAGTAAGTAAATTAGTATTCCATTCCAAACATAACCTTTTTTTAGGCCTTGCCCCATACATTCTCTATCATGGACTTCAGAGTTGAAATCTGAAAGACTACAGCAGTTAGAATGAGCGTTTGTGTCATGCATTATATTTTATTTATTTATTTTTCCATCTTGACCTGGTTAATTCTGCAGCCAAGGGCCTGTATTCATACACCTCAGGTAATGAAGCTGCATGTTCACGCTGATCCTTTGGGTTTTACCGTGTGTTTTTAAACTGGATTCACCCTGCTTGCCTTTTCACTCCCGTGAAAAACGAAACAGAATGAAGTGGCCCATGTCCCCATACTGCTTTCCCACAATGCCCTCTGATTCTCCTCAGTGCTGCTGGTTTTCCCTCTCTACTGCAGATCAGTCCAACCTTCATATAGAATTACAGTACTCGACAGACTTTATCTGTTAATTGGTAGTGGGGTTTGCTAAATCCAGCATCACTATTACTATTGCCTAAACCGAAACATTACAGTTCGATGCATAATTCATCCTGTGCTGTTTGTGCTACAGACATGAATGATACCTCAAATCATTTGGCTTGTAGAGTAGTGCTTTGCTGATAATTTTCAGACTTATTAAGTGATCAGACTTAAGGTTTTCCACTTAAAAAGTGTGAAACAAATCCTATAGAATTACGTTGAAGGAGTAACCCAGGTCATTTCTAGGGAACAGAGTATCAGAGAGACTTGGAGTAGGCTCTTTTGACTTAGGCCACTAAGCAAACACCCTAGCATCATGTCGGCGAGTTTTGCATGGACAAGAAACACTCCCGGCTCTAATTATCGTTTCATTGTTTGACTTTTTCTCTCTTTGTTTTTGTTAGCTCTGTGTAGCTCTGTTAAATAATATAATCTTAAAACAGAACCTTTTCCTGGTTGTATTTTGTGTCACTTGCCTTTTGTGTGTTGCATCCAAATTTGAATTAGTTAGTTCATTTTTCTTTTAAGAGTGAGTTTTCTTGTTTTTCGGTTGCTGTGTGGTTCTGTACTCACAGCACATGTTTTTATGAAGGTAAAATCCCTCAAAGAGATAGAAGCAGAGAATAATCTAGATTAAACAGCCATTTTCTTTTCGTCATGAACTCTTTTCACAGACTTTGACGACACATTTTCACCTTATTTGCGTAAATCTAACTAATCTAACAATTTTCAATAATTTAGTTCAAATGTATAATATTACTCTTAGGGTTGCACCAATATGACCTTTTTTTGGCTGATACCGATATTTTGCCACTTTCGTCATTTTGTACAAAAATATATAGTACAAATAGGTTCAAAAGCTATTTTATTGTTTTAACAATAAATAATTTCCATAGAACCTGGAATTAATCTGTTGAACACACAACAGGTCAAAAGAGAGCCACAATAAAAGATGAATGCAAGAAAGAAAAAGATTAAAAAAAAGTTTAAATATATGATAACATGACGGTTGATGTAAGGGGAAAAAACTAGTTATTTCACTTCTTAAACATTTTTTGCACTTCTGTTTTTGCAGTTCTAAACAATAGAACTTACCTTTACATATTTGATAGAACATGCAAATTCATATTAAGCGTAATTGACATGCTTTACTTTTTTGGATTTCATTTATTTTGGTAGGTATTTATTTATACTATATGGCCAAAAGTTTGTGGACACCATATGTGCTTGATGAACATTTGATTTCAAAACCTTAGGCATCAATTTCCCCCTTTGCTATAATAACAGCTTCCACTCTTTTGGGAAGGCTTTCCACTATACTGTATGTAGTAACATGGCTGCAGGGATTTGCTCTCATTCAGACACAAGGCTATCAGTGAGGTCAGGAACTGATGTTGATCGATGGGGCCTGACTTACAGTTGCTGTTCCAGTTCACCCCAAAAGTGATCAGTGGGGTTCAGGTCTGGGCTTTGTGCAGGCCAGTCAATTTCTTCCATGCCAGACACAGTAAACCATTTCTTTATAGACCTTACTTTGTTCACAGGGGCATTGCCATGCTGGAACAGAAAAGGGCTATCCCCAAACAGTTGCCACAAATTTGGAAGCACACAAAGCCCAAGCCATTACATGAAGAAACATTAAGATTTTTCTTTACTGGATTTAATGGAGTAACCAAATTCGTTAATTAGAAGGGGGTGTCCACAAACATTTGGCTATATAGTGTATACGACACACATAAAAATGATAATAAACATTATAAAACAAAATAAATGTATGTAATTAAATATAAATGAACCATCTGTTTTTGCCGATGGTTTAAATTTGGTCAATAATTGTCTGATAAATATCAGTGGCAGATGCTTCTGTGCATCCCTAATTCTTTGTGCTATATTACGATGGCATAAATTAAAAAAAGAGACTGTGGAGTGACATTCAATTTGACATCTTTCTCTCTTCTGAGTGCTTTGGAAAGTTGTGGAAATGTAATTGTTGATTTTTTTCTTTTGCTATTAGAGTAAATGGGAATGCAAAAAAAAATAAAAATACACTAGTAATTCCGCTGTGGTCTACCATTTACCACAATTGAAATTAACTCCAAGACCAGAAATTTAGAGTCAATTGGATTTTAACCAATGTTAGATGTAATCCAATTTCAAAGTAATTCATTACTGTAATCTTATTACTTTTTGTCAAAAAAGAATTGTAATGCATTACATTTTACATTATTGTAATCAGATTAGAGTTTCTGACTTTTTTAAATTAAATTAATTACTTTTAAGTACATTATAGGGTTATGCTTATTTCTAATATATATTATTTATGTAGAATACATGAATTATGGCCCCGTAACGAGTCATTGTGAAGGAGAAATGTGAAGTGCTAAGTGTATGACAAGATGAACAAGAAATATAGACATTATTTTTTGATTTGTTGAGCGGAAAAGAAAATAACTTAAAAGTGAAGTAATTAGTAATGTGATTACTTTTCCAATTGAGTAATCAGTAAAGTAATCTGATTACAATTTTAGAGAAATAATTTGTAGTGGATTACTATTTTTAAATAACTTAGCCAACACTGTTTTTAACCCAGTTTTTTTTTTTTTTCTCCCAATTTGGAATGCCCAATTACCAATGTGCTTTTAAGTCCTTGTGGTTGCGTAGTGATTCGCCTCAGTCCTGGTGTCGGAGGACACATCCCAGCTGCCTCTGCGTCTGAGACCGTCAACCCGCGCATCTTATCATGTGGCTTGTTGAGTGCGTTGCCACGGAGACATAGCGCGTGTGGAGGCTTCACACCATCCACCACGGCAACCACGCTCAACTCACCACGCACCCCACCGAGAACAAACCACATTATAGTGACCACGAGGAGTTTTACCCCATGTGACTCTACCCTCCCTAGCAACCGGGCCAGTTTGGTTGTTTAGGAGACCTGGCTGGAGTCACTCAGCACACCCTGGGATTCGAACTAGCGAGCTAGCGAACTCCAGGGGTGGTAGCCAGCGTATTTTACCACTCAATATGCTCAAAATGTTAGCCCCTTCCCTTGTGTTTTTCTGATTAATTCTTCATTTTAAAACTGACACTGAAGCACAGCACTGCAAAAAAAAAAGTTATGCAAACTATTTCTAAATTGACATGCTGTCTTAAAAGCGTTCATGTTGCGAGTCATTGATAAAACAGAAATACTTATTTAATAGTGAAGATGGAATGCAAGAATATGTCTTGTACACCCCTTTAGCTGTGATTCTTTGTGAATCTGTTTTAAAACTTATCTGTATGTGTTTGATTTAGAGATAGTGACAGAGAGACTATTTTATAGAATGTGTAAAGAAGTAAGAGAAGGTTTATTGTGTGGTTTTCATCCCTGTAAAAGCACAAGTGTTTGCTTGGTGGGCAACTGTCAGCTGTAGTTCTGTAACACCATACATAAGATTAGCTTTCATTCTCAATCTGAGTTGAGTGATGGAGGGGCCGCCTCAGAGTGTCATACTCAGCAAAAGCCAGCGCTATGGGCTGAGGGACGATGCGCGCTGCTCTGTTTATTCCTCATGAAACGACAGGAAAAGAAGATCTATTTTCTCACCTAATACAGAACGCAGACTGCCTCGCTCTTGTTTTGTGGTGCTGACAGTAGATTTAGAAGAGGGAAAAATATCTGACTGACATGTTTGCTTACCTATAAGTAGCCTGAAATAAACAGGCATTTCAAGTACAGATAGCTTCTTTGCCACTTGCTATGAATGTCAAAGACTCAACAGCCATGGTTGTCAGTTGCAGTTAGACTAGCTCTTCTCTAAAATCCAGTGAGCTTCCTTCTTAAGTGCCGTTCAAACTGAAACTGAAAAAACAAATAGAACACAATGCAAGTGTCACGAGACACGCTTTTAAAAGTCGACGCTCTTCTTAACCTGACGTGGCATCTAATGCTGGAAAAAGGTGGGACACAACGCAGCAGTTAGTGACATCAGTCTAGCGCATGTTTACATTGAAAAGCAATAGAAAAAAACAGTGCAGATAGACAAAAAAATGCGTTCGATGTGAACGACCTCTTAGACAGCATCATGGGTACTCCTGACCAGTTCCAAAAGGTAGGCAGCGACATTATGCTCCCTTCTTAGAAATGTTTCAAAGACTATAAATACTCATCACATGAAATACTGAAAAGTCGCAATAAAAATAGTTCAATGTATTTAAAAAGGGTATTTTTATAGAACATTTTTAGGTGCTATGTGTTTTTATGTGTATTAGAGTATTGAGTCATTAGATTACAAACACGTTAAGGTCAAGCTCTATTGGTATCAGTTGTGTCACGTCTCTTGTGTGCTTTTCATGAGCAAAGCTGCCTACTTTAGTGGGTAAATGCCAGGAAACCTGTCCAGAACATATTCATGTCACATTTGTTTTTATGAGATTCACCCATGAAGAATAACCTTTTTTATTTTTATTTTTTTGCATTTTAGTACTACAGAGAGTTCTACACCCTTATTGGCAACTGAAGGCATCATGAAATTAGCCAAAATATTTAATAAACAACCATGGAATGGGTGGGGAATGTTTATAAGTTGTATAATTAACAGGTGTCACAATTTTGCGGAAATCTGCGGAGATCTGCTCGCGTACATTCCGTCTGGGCCTGCTCCATTTCAGTTATTATGCTGCTTTAGAAGGCAGCTGCATTTGTAGGCATGAGACAGCAAAACAGCTCACTAGGTTTTGGAGGGGAACTAGTATGTTGACCAACATGAGCATTATAGTACAGAAAACATCCTTACATCAATCCTCATTTCAGAACCTGCTGCAGAATTATGGAAAAGCCACAACTTCTCTTTGTCTCTCCTGTAGGGTCCCAGAGGATCAGCGACAGCGAGTTCTCAGACTATGACTGTGAGGATGGCGTTGGCGTTGTGTCAGGTAAGAACATGGTGCAACGATACTGCATAATGGAGTTGATACAGTGATTTGCTGCTAGATTCAATATGAAGTCATTTTCTCTGCAACTGTTTTTCACCAACTCTCGAGGAAAATCATCTCACAGATGTGCATTGAGCAGGGTCCAAAATTAACACTTAGAAAGCTCCAAATGCAAATAAAATCTGGATTTGATGAGAAAATAAAACCAGATGGCCTGTAACTTTGGGGCCATGTAAGAAAATGTCCTTCCTCCTCTAGTGGATAAAGTTATTCTTGGCAGTATTAAAAGATGAGAATTTTGGGACTTGAAAGGGCCTGAGGGATAATAAGGTGATAGAAGATCTGGGAGGGACTAGAGCATTTAGATGTATGTAATTAGATGTATTTTTATAACTGATACAGATCCTAACAGGCAGCATATGTCCAAATAATGCATACTGTCTCTCTCTCTCTGGCCACAAAGGTGTCTCGACCACTTATCAAACCTAATACTGGTGCCAAACTGCTCATCTGTAATACAGGCATCTCAGACAGGAAGGGAAAGCCTGAACACACACACAAACACACACACACACACACACAGACTTTTTTAAATTCCAGCCATGCTCTTTATGAGAGGGAAACCCTCCCTCCATCTCTTTCTCTCTCTCTCTCTATCTCTCTCTCTCCCCATCTCCGTGCCGCTTGTAAAGTGCTGATGCGGTGCTTTCCGCCAGTAGGAGATTATTAACATTCAGAGCAATTATAGATTGCTGCTCTCCCTTCATGCGCTCTGTGCTGCTGGAGTTGTTTTCCGGCCTCTGTGTTTAGCAGCCGTTTATTTATTGCAGCATGATGAACGGTGCTGATGCAAGTGCAGGTCACATTCACACGGGGTGAACGTGAAACGTGATATTAAAAAAGGATTTGTGTGTGTATGTATGTACATGTGTGTGTTCAGACAAACCAGCCTAAAGTTTCATGTATTAGATACAATAGCTCAGTTCCAAAAGTGAGTTGCCCACCTAGACCATTATAAATAATAATAATAATAATAATAATAATAATAATTATTATTATTATTATAACAAATATTATTATTATATTAAGTAGAGTATAAGAAATAGAATACATTAAGTTATATAATAATAATTTATATGTTATGTTATTATTATTATATTAAGTAATGTTATTATATTATTATACTAATATTATAAATCATATTTTTAAATAAAAATTTTAAGTAAAAAGTGAAACATTCATTTACACAAATAAATCAAAAAGAAAAAGTAAAAATTCACATACATTTATATCAACCAAATGCTAATTTAAAGGTGCACTCAGTAATTTTTAAAAAAAAGTTTAACTCCTAAAGACATGAATTGTAATTGTGCAATATATGTAGGAAATCGTGATCACTCATATTAAAATGAAGTCTCCAGTCATATCAGTAACCTTATAAAACCTGTTTTATTCTACATGGAGAGGGTCCGCACATGGGGGCTGCCATGTTAGAATCACATGACCAGCCGAATACTACTCGCTTAATCTCAGTAACTGTCCTGTTATTTGACACTTTCACTCATTGATTAAAGTAATCATGGCTGACTGTGAATAGTACATTTCTGCAATGGCATCTGAAACTGAAAACTATTGATTTTAAATTATGCTGCATCCAAGCCACTAGGTGTCAGTGTAAGTCCAAGATGACACAAAGACAAACGGTACTGAGTGCACCTTTAAAAGTATGTTAAAATGTTTTTGTTTTTTTTATTATTGACGTCATAATACATGCTGTTCTAAAAGGTAAAGGCAATCTCAGAATTCATTGCGACAAACTCAGTGAATTCATCCAAAATGGCGTATTAGTTAAGACAAATGTTGATTATTTAAGCAGTAAGGCATGAAAGGCCGTGACTTTATACACAATTTGGCAATGGCACAGCCACGAGTGCCTTATTGCTTTTTAAAATGGTCACCAAACAATAAAAAATATTAAGGACTCAAATGTTCATTAAAATGTTAGATTTTGTAAATAAAATCATTAAATGCAATCCTTCTGCCAGAAAATGTAGTCCTTGGCAGTAAACAGTAAACAGAACATTGCTAGGCAACAAGAATATCTGTCAGCTGTGGGTGCTGCGGAGTGATACAAATAGAAGTTCCGTGAAGAGGTCAGAGCTGTGCTTTATCATGAATAAAGCACGGCTGTTGACTAATCAGCATCCAGGACCGGAACTAGCCATTTTATAAATATAATTATATGGGACACTGTCTTCTGAGGTGATTTGGCAGATGGTTGCATAACCTTAATTTTCTTTCTGATGGTCTCAATTTTATCAGTAAAGAAATTAATAAAATCAGTACTACTATGCTGTTAGGGAATATCTGGTTCAGTCAAAGCTTTGTTCTTTGTCAGTCTGGCCACTGTGCTGAATAAATACTTAGGATTGTTGTGGTTATTGTCTATGAGTTTGCTAAAATATGCAGACTTGCCAGCTTTCAGAGCCTACCTGTAGTTAGCGACACTATCCTTCCATGCACAGCGAAATACCTCTAAATTTGTACTCTTCCACTTGTGCTCCATTTTCCTAGCTGCTCTTTTAAGAGTGTGAGTGTGATCACTTTACCACGGTGCAAGGCTTTTCTCTTTAACTTCGAAGGGACACTATCTAGAGTGCTAGAGAAGACTGTAATCATATTTTCTGTCACTACATCAAGTTCTTCTAAACTTGTTGGCCCACTGAGCATTTAAGAAATATCCGGAAGATTATTAGTGAAGCTATCATTAGTTTTTGAAAGAATAGTTCTAACAGGTCGATAATGTGGTGTATAATGATTGAACTTATCTGTGCACAAGATGCAAGATACAAGGTAGTGATCTGAGATGTCATCACTCTGCAGCAGAATTGCCATGCTATCAACATCAACTCCACATGAAAGAATTAAATCTAGCATATGATTATGGCAATGAGTGGGTCCTGTCATGTTTTGTCTGACCCAACAGAGTTGAAAATGTCTATAAATTCTAATCCCAATGTATCAGTTTTATTATTGAAATCACCAACTATGAAAGCACTATCCACAGTAACTACAATTTTTGACAGAAAATCTGATGGGGGTCCCTGGGGGTCTATATACAGTATCCCAAACTTTATTAGATGTTAATTTTCAATTTTCTTGTCATTTTTTTAATTTAACATCAATCAAATGTTTTCTTGATGACTAAATTAAGGTTTTGTGTTTGGTAGTTGAACAGACACAGTCTCTATATGATATCTAGGTGATACAGTCTTTATGTATTGTAGTTTATATCTATGATCTATGTGCCATCTCAAAGCAGGAAGCAGACAGTCGGTTTAGCCAGTCTGTCTGCTTCCTGACCTGGGCCCTGGTTAGTCAAACACTAACACTATTAAGACTATGAGCAGTGGCACCTTCCCTGGATGGAGACCATATCTTTTTAGCAGGTCAGGACTATCCCAAAAACAAGTCCAGTTGTCTATAAATCCTATGATATTCTCCGGACACCCTTCAGACATCCAGTCATTCAGTGATGATAATCTACTATATATCTCGTCACCACGATAAGCAGGGAGTTGGCCAGAGCATATTACAGTGTCTGACATAGTTTTTGAAAGTTCACACACCTCTTTAATCTCTATTGATCTCTGACTGGCGAAGCCAGACATCATTAGTGCCAATGTGAATTATAATCTTAGAAAATCTACGTTTAGCTTTAGCTAGCACTTTTGAATTTAATTTTATGTCAGGCATCCTCGTGGTGTTTTTAAAGGTTAAAGTTATTTTTCACTTGACACAGCGTCTAAAAAATGTGGCACTCCTGCGCCAGACGCTGAAAACAAAAACCATCTAGTGTATGTTGTTTACACAGGAAAACGATAATAAAAAACACACAGATGGATGGGGTGTGTACAGCCCCTTGGAAGTAGGCAGATGCCTATGTAAAAAGTTGAAAACAAATCAGGTCACTAGCCTTAGCCTAGACTTGCAATATTGATTTTAGGAGATGTGAATGCTTCTATGCTGTTACACAGTGTCTAGTTATATTTGGATGTGAATACTACGATTACATCGCTTAAATTTGATCTCTTATTTTCAGCTTGTTTGCTGTTTTCTGCGCAGTTTATGATAAAACTTAAAATAAGAAGCTTTTGGAAAGACAGTTTCCCTCTTCAAATGTCTCTTTGATTCATTGTTCTACCATCTGCCTGTTTTAATGTGCGATACAGTCAGTTGAACATCAGTCTTTCGTAATCACGTGAGGCACTGACCTTAGTGTGGCCGTGCTGAATGCTAGGTAATGAAATGTCATCAGGCTAAGTGAGCTGGCGGCTCTTGCATGGAAATAAGTCATTATTCTGGATTTGGTTGTGAAAGCTGTTTTGTCATTTAATGGGAAAAGCTAATTCAGTGTCTGGAACATATTGGCTTTTAAAAGGAAGTTTAAAAGTGATTCGAAAACCAGTCATTGGTGGAACACTGCAGAATAGCTCATGATAATAAATCACCAAAAATAGTCTAAGTTGATATTTACAGTACCAACCAGTGGTAAATAAATAGTCCAGTATGATTAGACATTTGTACATGAAAGAATACAATTATTAAAACAGGCTTGTACTGCCATCAGTATTGCAATAGTCAAAATAAAGTCAATTAAGTAAAAAAGGCTACAATTCTGATTTGCCTCTTCAGAAACAATGCAGCATACATGGTTTGTACAAAGAAATGTACATATGTAATTACAGTAAATGGGTAGTTGACAAATAAGATGGACATGAACTGTTTTTTTTTTTTTTCAATTTCAATGTAGTTTTAATTTTAATTTTTCCAAAAAAAGTGTTTAATAATTTATATTTATAACAGAATTTAAACATTTTAGTGCTGTAACTGGTCACCATTTCTTTTGAGTTTTTCAGCATATCACTTAAATAGTCCTACTGTGTGGCAAATAAATGTACAAATATTCAGTTTTCTCCATTAATATGAGGTAATACAAACTGTATTTTAAAGATTTTTGTTTTATGCACCATATCTTTGTTTATACAGATGATTGGTGGGAACACTTTTACAGTTAATTCTGTGTCTTTGTTTCTTTCCAGACTATAGAAATGGCAGGGACCTTCAGAGCTCCACCCTCTCTGTGCCCGAGCAGGTCTTGTCATCCAATCATTGCTCTCGATCAGCAGACATCAACCGGGCACGGTCTCGATCGCCCAGCATGCCCCCTTCTCAGAGGTAAGATAGCTCTTGCCTTCTCCTGAGGTTAAAGAAATCAAACATTTGATTTTCTAATCTGAACCACAGTTTAAGCATTTTTATTTTTTTTTCCCATTTATTTAGGGTTTTCTAGCAAGTAAGCATTAGCAAATAAATCGATTTGCACTTCAAAATGGGTCAGATTTTACACTTTTGTAGTATTTCATTTTTTTTATAAGTACACTTATAATAAAGGTCATAATTCAGTTTTCAATGACCATTTAATGAGCTCATGGTTGTAACATCATAACCAATAACACATTTTAGCAATTACAATAAATGGTCTAGGTGGACTGAGAAGGAACATTTGAAGCACTGTGAAAAATAGTGTACTGTATGTATGAACAGTAGATCAAACTCTTTTATTTCAAAAGAGCAAGAAAATTCGGTTTCCCATTAAATGACCCATTTAATGGCATTTTCCTAACATTATATTTTAAAATGATCTGTACTCCCAATGTAGACATGTGCGTGTTGGTGTCATTGACGATTAACCACATTTCCTCCACATGAAGTGTTTAGGTTCACCCCTCTTTCATCAGCTCCAACAAAAACATGATCCTCTCTCTCTCCTCTCAAATCTCTCCAACATGTCTATTCTCTCCATGTGCCTGCAGTCATTTTCTCACCTTACCTCAAACCCGACACAGTCAGCCTCATGACAGTCAGCTGATGGAGCTCAGGTAGAGCCATATTCCTCCCGACGTCCGTCCCCATTAACCTCCCTGCTAGAAACCACTACTAACACATCACGGTTCCTCAAACCCTGACACCCTCTCAAATTTAAAGGATTAGTTCACCCAGAAATGAACATTCTGTCCTAATTTACTCACCTTCATGGCTAGGGTTGCTAACTATCTACCAGCCAAATACGGGACATATTTTTTTTTAGTGGGGCTCCTGCGCGAGACACTGTGCAACAGTTAAAGAGGTCCACCTAGAGCTTGTTTACTTAGGAAAACAATTGAAAAACAGCACATAGCCTAATAGCCTAGACTTACAATGAAAACAGCTTTAATACAACAATAAGGAAGAACCAAATTTCTATCTTCATTTTTAATAAACAATACTTTTTGCCAAAAGAACAAAGCTGCAATCGGTGAGGAAAGAGTATTTTTCTGTCAAGCATTCTCTTCCTCATAATTAAGCTTAAGCCTTTTCCGTTTTTTAAAGCTCAGATTAACTGGCTTACTGTTTAAAATTGGGGTAATCAGTTTGTGGACAGTATATGATTAATGAGGTAGAAATAGTAAAAAAAAATCACTAGAAATGTATTTGGCCACTGTCTTAGCATGATAATGGATTTTTATAGGAGAGAAAACGCTTAGCATGAAAATAGTGTATTTCTCCTTGTTTTGGCAGTAAATAGTGTTTATCACAAGGAAAATGTAAGAAAATCACATTAAGCATTTTAACGAAACCTGTACTGTACTTTTGTACTAAAAGTTCTGCAGTTTTTCTTACCATCATTTAGCTGAGATTCTTTCAGAACGAGTTGCAATGCAATGTAATGTCGTGTCATTAGTAAGTCTGTTTATCACTAAGGTGAGAAACAATTATCATGCACTCAAATGCTACATGTGTTATTAAAATTCTCCTATTTCTGACAGAAAACGTGCACTGATTGTCATTGATCTTTCCCTCTGGCCGCTTTTGTCAAGTGTGGCATTCGTGTAACATAGCAAGAGATGCTAAAGCAATGGACAAACGTTGTCCAGTATGGATTTCATACGGAACGCAATTTTGTTCCCTTAAATATGGAACTATTCTGTATTATACAGGATGGTTTGCAATCTTGTTAATTGCATTCCAATTTTCCACACCGTCTTTTCAAAGTCATATAGGTTTGGAACAACATATAAGGGTAAGTGAATATGATAGAATTAAAATTTTTGGGTAAATTCTCACTTTAGTTAATTTCATTATCATAATAAAAACACCCCACCAATTTTAAACTACTTCATTGTTTAGTTGAAAAACCTGCATTCATGAGGGTCTCTGACATTGAGAAACCTGCATTGCCGTCACAGCCTCATGTTAACATAATGGTCCCGATTGGTTAACATCCAACCAACGGGTCACCAGTGGCCATTAATGTCAACACGAGGATGTATGACGGTTGGACACTAGAAAACACCCTTAGTATACAGATAAACAAGCCAAATTGTGAGAAGATCATATTTCCCCATCCCTCTGTCCTTATGTACACCATTCCTGTAGATGTATATATTTCTCAAAAGAGATGGAAAATATATACTCTATACCTAACAAGCTTCTGTGTTTTGGGGACTGGTGAGTTACTGTATGCCATTGGCTCGTTTGTAAAGCATTGCATTCATTTTTTCATCATAAGATCATAATAAAGAATCTGAGCTCTAATTTTTGGGACATTTCCACAGCTAGCACAGGTTTTGTAATTATAAACTGTGACAAATGTTGAAGAGAAGACATAAATACAATACTTCACTGCTTTGAACATATTAATGATTTCATAGTTTTCTACACAGTGCTGTAAATGTATGCTCTATATGTGTTATGTGTGAAAAGTTGTCCAGCTGATACATGTGCAGGTTTGGGTAGCTAAACAAAAGTAGAGACGTTACTAATTTACCTAAATTACTTAGCTGTTTGTTAGTTTAGCAAGGCAAAAGTCAAACATGCTTTCTTAACTGTCGATGATGTTGTTTTCAAGTTTGATCTGTGGTTTAAGTGTAAATGCTATGGTAATTTGTGGTATAGTTAAATACTTTTTTCAAAAGGACACCTTGACTGAAATTGAACTACTTTAAATTATAAGTAGCATGTAGCTTGACAAACTACAGTTTAGCATTAGCTTCTCTAACACTGTTTATCTGTAGTGTACATGTTTACATCTCTAATGTACATGAATCTATAATCTTTTTATGTTTTACTATTGATAAAACCCTTATCCAAAGAGATACTGTGTTGCTCAAACCCTGAGAAAGATGCACAGTCTATGAGGTTGACTCCCCATGTTTGACAATACTTGCCATCTTTTTGGCAACCGTGGGCACAGTGTGTCCCATCAATTGGCAAGTGGTGGTCAGGTTACTGTAGGATGGCCTGGGTCTATGCAGAAGACGTGTATAGTGATATTCAGTGGTACCAGTGCTGCAGTGTATTTGGGTCAGCAATTTATGGCCTGTCTAAAATGTTGTCATGAGCTTGGCCTCTTTCACCACCGAACAACCCCACATATTAGTCTATTGCAAAGAAGACATTGCTTGGCTTTTTGCTTAATATTTTGAAAGTATTCTTTGTTTGAATTTTTGTGCCCCATTTTTTTTTTTTTTTTTTTACCCTTGCACAGCAAAAAGTGATTTGCTTAATTGGGATTGTTGTGTTGTTTTCCAGTAAAAATGTCTAAATGTCCTTAAAACATTGCATACGTGGCAGACAGACGCACATGCTGACAATAAAACATTGACGTTGTTAACTTCTCTTGAGTCGTTATCTAGCTACAGTGGTAAACAGCTAACACATATTATCTTAAAGTATAGTACTTGTTCTAATTCATGTAATTGTAGTAGCTGCTTTGTGTGCCTGGAGCATTACTGTTTTTCTCTTGTAATTAAATTACTCAACTGTAGTTGGATATTATTTTTGACCTTTTGAAATGTTACAGAATTATGATATAATAGTTGTAGCAGGGTTTGAACTGATGTCTTTATGTCAGTGCTTCATCGGGTATGCAGGGATGTGATTGGAATCCAGCCTGCATCATGTTCCGATTCCTTTCTGTGTTTGTTAATTCAATTTTTTTTTTTTTTTTTTTTTTTTGCAGTGTAGGAGCTGTGTTCACTGTAGAATCGGTCAGTTTAATCATTGTTTTGCAGATTGATTATCAAAGACAGCACTGAGTATTAGTACAAGAGTTTTCTGAGTAAACAGTGAATCATGTCTTTGCTGGGCAACTTCTCATACACTACATGTGCATTTTACAAGTGCCACTGTGTTGTCTTGTGTACTATGTTTTACTGTGTCAAATGTTGGGCTAAATTATTTATTGAATGAGTGGATTATAGAGCACAATAGTGACATACTTCTACTTAAGTGGCTTTAGTTTCAGAAGTTTTTTTTTTTGTCTATTTATTTTCTGCATAGGCATTTAAAAAAACCTTCAGCAAAGAGTTCTAAGGGGCCGTTTAGACTGATAGTGTTTTTGTGCTACAAAAAAGCTAGATGCAGCACAACAAATAGAACAAAATGCAGTTGTACTGAAATGCATTTTTAAAAGGTGCATTTCTTTTTAACTTAACAGGGCTTCTAAAAAAATGCAGCTCCGCACGAGACACTGAAAAACAGCTAGACACAGTGCAGCGGCCAAAGGCGTCCATCTAGCGCATTTACATAGAAAAACAATTGGAAAATAACACAGACGGATACAAATATGTTTAATATGGTTTAAGCCTTGATAAAAACTCTGGATTTTTACTTCTAGAACCCAACTGTTTTGCTCCGTTAAGCTAAAAAGTTTTATCACAAGTTTTTATCATGAGGTACATTTATCATTTATTTATTGACTAAACTTTTTCTTGCATTTATTTTTGTTCTTCTGTGATTTCAGTGCTGTGTTTTAAAATTTTGGTATCTGTCTAAATAATTAACTATATTGAGAATGAGAAGTACATTACAGACAACATAGAACCTTTGGTCTAGACTGATTCATTGGTTCTATTTTTCTCCCAACTGCCAAAGAAAGACTCACACAACTTAACAACTTTGACCAATTGGATGCTAGAACGCTGTGCTGCATTCTGAGGGTCCATTGATCCAAACGAGCTCATTCACACTAAACAAAGACGTGTTTCCCCCTCCATAACGTTTCTCCAGGAATTACGGAGCACCAGACCGACACGAGTATCACCACAGGTCCCGTTCGGCAGATCAGCGTGCTGCAATGGAGCGTCCCATGTACAGTCGCTCCCGCTCTACAGAGCGGCCGCCCGACAGGCCCCACATGAGATCATCGATGCCCTCCTTGCCGTCTGGACACTCCGCGCCATCGTCCCCTGCCTTATCGAGGTGACCCAGATTGAATCAACCGCTCACCCCACAAAAAATCCCAGACTAATCGAAAAACATCCTTCTCTATGTATAAAAATGACCATCCCCTGCATCCAACCAACCCGCTTGATTCTTTGATTTTTTTAACTTCTGCAGCTGTTCTGTTATATTTACTCCATCTCATTCCTGTAGTTATAGCAGATGTAATCTGTTAAAGGGATAGTTCACCCAAAAATGAAAAGTCTGTATTCATTTACTCACCCTCACGTTGTTGGAACAATGTGAAGATGAGTGGAATTAATTAATTTTTTTAAGGAAATCTATCCCTTTAATTTATTTTTAATTGATGTGGAATCTCCATTGATTTTTTTATCTCTTTATTGTGATAAAAATTTATTTTTCTCTCCATTGGTTATTTTTTCTTGAGTCACAATATGTTTTGTTTATTGTTGGTGATGTCGGAGAAAAACAACACACTTCTCTTGCAGCATCGCTACAGCAGACATACCTTCAAATCCCGTGCCAAAGCATCATGCATTTTGTCAAATGTAGTTATTGTATTGTAAAAGTTAATTAATAATTTTATTTGTAGCTGGTACTCACATATTCAAAGGAACATTTAACCCAAATTCTGTTATTATTTACTCACCTTAATGTCATTTCCAACCCATGTGCTGTTTTTTATTTTATTTTATTTTTTTATTTTGAAGAATTATGCATATGATTTAAGCATTATATTTCAATTATTCTTAAAGCGTAAATTATCTTTAAAATGTCTCCTTTTGTGTTCTCTCTTGATAGCGCTGGAGCTGGATATGCTGGTAATGCCTTGCATTATGAGTTTGAAGTACATGAAATAATAATAATTTTTATTTCCTGTGTGCCAGGGCACATCCCCGTGGTGGATCAGCCCAGACCAGCCCCAACGGAACCCCAATGAACTGCAGGAGAGGACGACAGCTACCACAACTGCCTCCAAAAGGGACACTCGAAAGAAGTAAGTTGTTTTTTTTCTCTGTTGCTACTTTTTGGCTCCATGTTGGCTCTCGGTCATCCTGAGAAGTGTTACATTTTAGGAGCGAGATTGCAAAACAATATATTGTGGCCCAAACACTTGAAAACTGGTGTTGTAATTTAAAATTGAACTAGTGTTTATTGAGAAAGTGGCAATGATGATTGTCATTTCAATAAATGTACAATATTAAAGGGAAAGTTTACCAAAAATTATTTACTCCCTCTCAAGTTGTTCCAGATCCCTTTTGATTTTCTTCTTTTGCGTGTAATACTAAAGGATTTATCAAGCAGAATGTCCAATGTACAATGAAAGTGAATAATGACCCCAGCTGTCAAACAAAATTTTCGAGGCAAGATATTTAGTGAATAACGACTTTTATTTTAGTCTGTTCCTCGCACAAAGCTATCTTAAGGGTTCAGAAGACTTGGAATGTAGCACACAAGTTGTATAGAGCTTTTGTGGTGCTTTATTGTCATTTTTGGAGCTTGACTGCCCCTAGTTTCCATCCACTTTCATTATATGGAAAAAAAACAGCTTGGAGATTCTGCTAAACTTTGGTGTTTCATAAGCTGTGTCCGAAATTGCGTACATACTGTTTTTGTCAAAGGACGCACTTCTCTTCCGGTAAAATAGGACGTTCTTTAGGTATACGTGCGAGTAGTATGAAAAGATTCTGGACATGCTTCATCCGGGAACGTGGGCATTGTCTCGTGATGCAAATATATGACGTATTAACAACAAAAAATAGTCTACTCTGGTTTAGATTAAAAGCACCATTTAAGCACAAGGAACAACTTTCTTGTACATAAATCACCTAGAGTTGAGAAGAGCTTTCCGACTTGCGGTTCACCGCCATTTTTTAAATCCAGCACTTTGAACGTTACGAGGCATTATGGGATCGCAAAATTTCCAATCAATCCGCACTTTTCAAATCTCACCGGAATTAGCAGGTCATCCGGTTATTTATCGCTTACTCTTTTATGAATGCTGAGGATTTGGACATACTACTCCATTGGCAGACTATTTTTGGCATACTATATTGTAGGGAAGTATGGATATTCTGACACAGCCACAGAGGAAAGGTCATATATTATTATAGAATTTAGATTTTTGGGTGAACTATTCCTTTAAAAGCTTTATGAAAACTTTAAAAAGCAGAAATATTTCTTGTGTTTGACAAGTGATGAACAGTTTATAAGGGATTCTTGTGCATTACCACAACATTGCACCGTTCTATTACCCCAGTAGCTGAATATGACACAGTTGTTATATTTGACTCACACACATGCTCACATTAATGACATGCGCGGTTAAGTTGTGCATGTGTCGACCTGGTTCCCTCTCTCATTCCTCTCTCGGAAGACGGAGATGAAGAACTTGAGCCTTGTCCAGGTGTGTAACGTGTTTGTGAAGGTTTAATCTGTCAGACAAAAAGGTTCTGATGGAATTAAACTTTTCTGAAATGGTCTTGAGCTGAGGTTTTCGTTCATGAACGGGTCTAGAATCAACTCTGGCCTCAGGTTAATGGCACCTACACACTATAGATTTTATGCTGTATCAGAGAACACTGCGAATCCATTGATTTCAATGGAGATGTGTCTGTTTAAGTTTTCCCTATTCCTATAAGTATGCTGGAACATTTTCGAAAGTCTTTGTTTTCCGTGCCATTCCAGTCTGGATGAGAGTCGTAAACATAGCAATATGAATGCGTTTTCAAACTGAAACTTATTAGTGTGGACGTGACCTAAGCAATTAAGATCTTGTCCAATTGGGAGTTTTGAATGATTGCTCAAATGTTGCCCAGTGGAAAACGTTATTGCTTAAAGGTTGCTCTTTCAAAAGACTAAAACGTTCACACGTTCATGTGTATGCATAATTAAACTATCAATTTTGTGTCAAATATTTATCCTAAAATTCCTTTGGAGAAATAAACACACATGAGACAAGTGTTGACATATGGTAAGAATATAGAGCGATGCAATTATTGTGGATCGAATAGCTCAGTGTAATTTGGACTTGGATGAATATGATAAGAAATGTTCAAGTTCATAATGAGATCCCTGACCTTTCATTGCAGAGTTTAGTATATTGGCAAATCTGAAACACTGTTTCAGAAGTTGTTGAGATCTCTTCTGAATCTCTAGAGGAGACACGAGGAAATAGAAGTCGAACGATTTCGGGTTCAGTCTTAACATACTTTGGCCAAGTCAGGTCATAAAGTCTTGTTTGAGGTCTGAATCTGGCTTCAGATGAATGCTTATACTATATTAGTGGTGTATCAAAATAACTGAATTGGTTGAACATAGGACAAATGCATATAGACAAATGCACCCAGGCTATAGTTTCCAAGCGATCGCACTTCCTCACGTCGTATTTGTCACAAGATCTGCTCTGTTGGTTCGTCTGCCATCTTCCTAGAATCTATTCTTGCTTTCTGTTCAATTGATATTTAGTCATATATCAACTGTGTAATTTTCTCACTCATTCATTTTTTAAATGACACTCAAAACTAATGTACAGGAGGTTTTATTCGAACTTTCATTTGAAGTGTTTTTGTGATAATTCAGCTTTCCATTGCTCTTCTTGTTGTGTTAAAGAGTGTGTGACGAGGCCTAATGGCCCAGCGGTCAATGGGAGGAAAGGCAAGTGTGGCCAGTGGTGTGTTTGCCCTGTTTGTTGTGTGGTTGTTTATTTACCTCTTTATTAGTTTTCCCGAGAGGAGATTTCCGGACCTTACTATAACGGCTGGGCAATATATAGAATATTACCGTGATATTCGCAAGGATTTTGTTCACCAAATAAAATGAAGCAACATCTGAATATCGCAATTATTTTTTTTAAAGTCAACTTGAAACCAAAATAGACCATTTTAGCTTTCTTAGTACATGTTCCTGGCCTTATGGTGTATGATGCATCAATGCACATTATTCCAGTGGGAAAATAAAAATCACAATTTAATGACTTTGATGGCTTTGAGTCCGTGAATCAGTTTAAACTGTTTCAGTGAATCGGTTCAAACTCTGATTCCACATTTCATTTGCACCATTATTCAAAAGTGTTTTCAGTATTTTTAATCAGCATTTTTTATATATTTTTAAGTTACTGCATAAAACATTTTAAATCTACTTGGTATCGATGGATGTTTGCTCTAATTAATTTTAAGACAATGATGGTTCCTCAAATTATTTCGAAGACATTTTTTTTTTTAGCTCTATCGCCCAGCCGTACTAATATATATATATATATAAAAAAAATGTTTCTTTTGTTAAAAATGACTCTGTCAATGAAGGGTTGATGCAGATCTTGCATGTATTCTGCATGGACAAGTCTGTCTTTCTCTCTGTCTCTCAGCGTGTTACTGTATTTAGGTCTGTCTTTCGCTCTTCTCTTCTCTCCTGTCTACCTGTCTCTCTCTCTCTCTCTCTCTCTTGTGTGATGGATTGTCAGTTGTTTAATGTGTGATTTTCTGTGAATAATGTGGGACATGGAAAAGTCTGGATTCATACTGAATGTCTGTTGATATATATTCTGTATCTGTTTTAAAATACTTTTAAAAAAAATAGAATAATTTTAGTCTATACTCTTGTTCTACAGAGTTGAATTGTTTAGGTATTGTTATAGAATTTCATATTATAATAAAAAATAAATATTTAAGCATGAATATTTTTTGTAAATCAGTCTGACTGTACTGCTTATTGAGAGACAGTTACTGTGTATGTCCAGCAGATGGGGCGCAATCATATGTTGAAAGGAGCTGGTCAGTCTCGCAGTGCTGTAGTGATTTAGATTTGAACTCCCAGATATAGAGATATTCAATCTACTTCGTCATCAATATGATTTATTTTAAATAAGGCCAAATTAATAAACTCCTGTTGCAAACTATAGAAGTATAACTGCATTTTAGGAAAAACACTGGCACATGAAACACACAGCAGCCCCCAAAATATTTGGATGCTTCAGCCACACTTGAATGAATGTCATTGCATTAGATAACATAATATCAAAGCAAGTGGCATCTGCAAGCAAATAACATTAGACCTTTTCTCAGAAATAACTTCACATTTTTGGGCCAAAAATAAGCGAGTATTTTGCAGGCTGTTTAAGGTTATAGTGTAGATACAGACAGGGAAAGACATGAGTCATGTGTTAACGATGCCTGTGTCTCTGTGTTAATGATCGCATGTTAAGAGGTGACATGGGAAGATCAGCAGAATTCAGTTGTCAGTGCTGGTCACTCATCTAATGGCCATCTGGAGGAGACACGCATCTCACCTCAGACAGGTTTGTGAAGGTCCATTAGAGTGACCTCTGACCTCTCTGACCTTGACCCTGTCTGGTCTATCCTCTCTTCCTCTGAATCATTTTGAGGTCTGACTTTATAAAGCTCTCTTACACTCTGGAGGTATAAGTGGAATGAAGGTTGTCGAGTGAAGATAGGTGAAGAAAATTAGGGAGGTGGAGCTGACTGAAATTGCCAATTCTAATCTAACTGACTGATTTTACACAACTTATACCACTTTTAAGATTGCCCGATGGAGGATCCAGCTTCACCCATAAATGAACTGGGTGAACCCTCCCTTTAACAGTTCTGAGGATCTGGATTCATAATATCTTCCTAACGAGTCATTTGTGTGTCTGTTTGAGTGTGTGTGGGTTAATAGGGTCCATATCTGGTCCGGCTAATGAACGGCCCATCAGTGCAGGCATCTGTGTGGAATGGCATCATCTTAAGGGTGATTAATGCTTGAGAAATGTGCTTGGGTAAACAAGATCATGCACGCAGGGTCGGTATGTGATTAATGCTGCAGCGGATCAAAGCACGACTCGTTGTTACTCAAGAGAACAAGGAAAAAGTGAGAAAAAGCAAGCAACATCAGCAGATTGCGTTTTCTGTGAAGACGCAGATAAAGAATTTGCATATGCAGAGGAGGATTGAGTCCAATTAGTGGTAAACATCGCCCTGAGATTCATGCAACATTACATATGATGCTAAACAATTAAATGAGGATTTTGGGATATTTGTGAACAGTGGAAAAAAGGGAGGGTTCAGGATAGTCAATAGTCAGTTGCATTTAGCTTTTTTATTTTTTTTAAATGCAAGAATGTGTTTGGTCTAAGCACACTATTAAAGGATGTTCACACTGAAAGACATTTGCAGCGCTAAAGCAACCTGAAGTCATTTATTTTCCAAGAGAGTTGCCGATTTTAGGCAACGTTTGTGATGGAATGCGGGTGTTTAAATTTTAAAACAGTGTCAGAACGCATGGCCATTCCTAGTGAGATTTATGCATTCTTCTTGTTCATGATATGATCCACCATGCACTGCTGCATTAGTCTTCCTCCAACCTTCTGAATAGATGAGCTGCATTTGAAGCCAAATAAAATAACGGCTTTGACCTCATATTCTACATTAATGTGCATATATCCATAAGGCTTTGTTCACACTAATCCCTTTTTTTATTTGAAAACACATTGATTTTTCTACGCAAAAAGAGCATTTAGTAATTGAGCGTTTAGGAAACTGAAAAAGGAGTTCTCAAAAGAAAACGGATTCGTTTGGACGTGGCCTAAGAAATTCATCTGATCGGTGTCAGGTGTGCTTGATAAAACCAATACTGATTTGTCGATTTTAAAAATATGTATTTTTGCACATTTATAGTGTGAATGTGAACTTTTAGAGGGTTTGTTGGTCTTGGGCAGTGCCTGACAGAATCACATTTTTTTTTTTTTTTGTGCATTTTTTTGCATTTTTTGCACTGATTTTTAAGGTAAACTCTGGATTTCTGCAGAATGGTTTAAACATGGTAAAGTGTGTTAAGCCGAGTTGAGAGTTCATGATGAGACATTCTTATTGGTAGTTGAAAGCATGATCAAATTATGTAATAAACAAACATGCAAGGGATTATGTACAATTTTGTGAAAGATGGGCATTTAAATTCTGATGAAATCTGTGGATCTTTCTGTGGGTGCAGAAGTGTCGTAATTGTATCTTTAATTTGGAGATTTGTCATGTTACATAGCAGGTTGTTTCTCCTCAGGGTTTGCGAGGACTCTCCTCTTACCTTTTCTTTTCTCCTTTCTTTTCACAGGTCATTTTTAAAATCATTTTCCGTCTGCATGTTCAATTAACATTTCTCTAAAGTTTCAGGGTTTGTCTTTAAGCAGGAATGGCTGTCTATCTTCTGAACTCTGGATTATTTAGCTTTTCCTTTTCTTCCATGAGCTTTCCTTTATCTCTTTAATGGGATTTGACACTTGTGTTTGAGGTTTTATCTGTTTTATTTCCCTCATTTTTTGTATGTTGTTGGTGTTTCTGTTGTTTGTTGTCGTTGTGCCCCATCCCTGTGTGTTGATGCCTCTGGTTGCCCCTCATTCCTCCTCCCCTCCTTCTGCACACTTCCTCTCACACCCCTCTCCTCTGTCTGTGTCTGTCCGTTTTTGTGATGTGACCCACTCACCCCTCACCCAGAAGACATGGACTCCCCCGGTTGGACAAACTCAGGTCTGTCCTTTCTTCTGCTCTACTTTCCTAGCCTTGTCTCAGCTCCTCTCTGTTTGGCTCAATCACGCTCATTCAACCTGCTGGAAAAGCAGATCATGCCACCTTAAAGGAATAGTTCACTCAAAAATGAAAGTTCTGTCAACATTTAATCACCCAATCCAAACTCGTTCGGCTTTGTCTTCCGTGTAGCACAAAAAGAGAAAATGACATGTGAAGTTGAGCGCCGAAAACGTTTCTACAACATGTGCGCTTTATTCCAAGTCTTTTTAAGACACACGATAGGTTTATGGGAGAAACGGATCCAAATTGTAAGTTTTCACCTTCAGTATAGCTCTCAAATCTCAAATGAAATTAGAATGCAAACTTTAATGAGATGTGCCAGGCTTAACGTCAATGATGCCAAATTACTATGGTTGTTTCATGTCTCGTCGCCAAACGCAACACACCAAGTTTGAATATGCGAAAGTGAAAATGAGATTTGAGAGCTATTTTCAGCAAATAATGTCTCAAATTTTGGTTAAATATTTGTCATTTTTGATGCTCAACGTACAGGTTTGAAATGACACGGGTGAGTAAATAATTACAGAATTTTAATTGTTTGAGCGAACTATTCGTTTAATGTCATCAAACTGGTTTATGGAACATGCTAGTTGGTTTGTTGCTGGTCTAAGGTGATCCACCATAACCAACTTGACAAAGATGGTCTACCTGGGCAAAACCAGGTCCACTTGTTTTTGTCCAGCAGATCGCCCATCTAAACCAGCTTGGACCAGCTAATGACCATAACCAGCTAGAAACCATCTAGCAGTTTTTAGCTGGATTTTTCAGCAGGGCAGGCTGCAGTGTGCTTATAAGGAATACATATCAGAGTGAATCTCATGATGTCCAGGTCATATTTCAAATAAAGTGATAAAATTGTCATGAAAATAATGTCACAATGCAAAACATCTTAACCTGGATATTTATTAACAGATTTTGTGAGATTCAAACATTGCCTCTTAGGACCACAGTACACATTTGAATCCAACTGTTATCAATTTTACAATGAATAATGAGTGTAAAGACTGTAGAATAGGAAATGCTGGGATCATGCTTGAAAACCATGCTTATGTTCAGAATAGCCTAAAAATAGTGCATTGCATTGCAGAGTATGGTTTGTTGTATACTGCACATTTTGACAAAAATCAGTAGGTCATCTGGGTATTCTATGCATACAGATAATTTGCATACTGCACACTGCAGAAATGGTAAGAGTAGTTTAATAGTTTGCTATTCCGAACATAGCCCATCTGTTTCTTTTGATCACAGCTCTGTTGTCTTCGCTGGCTTTTTAAATCTATCACTTCTTCCTGCTTTGCACTCTTAATGAGTGTTTTATTCACTTAATTTCTTTATTTCAAATCGTAGAAATTACTTTTGACTTCTGCTGTGAAGCCAAACTCATTAGCTCATTTGTCCTCTTTTGTCTTCATTTTGAAAACACATTATTTGGATACATGGCACACAATGCATTTTATGAGCTTAATTGTGGATAATTGACTCATTTGCATCTGTATTTGTTTGATGATGTCATAGAGCTGGCTTCATGACAGATATATTTCACATCATACTAATTTCATAGGTTTTTAATTTTGCATTTTATTTGCAATCACTTTCACTTTTCACTTTTTTACTTAGTGTGCTAATTTTTTCTCCATGGCCATCTGAAAAATTGGAAAATAAAAACAGAAGTCTGTTTGTGTATGTTTATGCCATTGCAATAGTGAAACAACTGTAATTTTAACCTTTGGATTGGAAACTTTTAAATGTGGTAGTTGCACGGTTAGCACTATTAAGTTTAAAAGCGAACACCGTGTACGGTTCACAATAGCACTGCAGTTAATTCGAATTATCCTCATGATTCTGAGAACACTAATAATTGGGTAATTTGATGAGTGTGTTAATAACTTAACAGTTCAATTGCTTTTGGCAAGAGGAAGTTGCTATTTACATTTACGCCACCTGCATTGGCAAAGACTGATGTACTTTGCTTTACACAGCGCTTAGTCTTTTGGCTGGCTGACTATAGAACAGGCAGATACACTCACATTTTATTCAGATTTTATTTAGTAATAATGAATGATATTTAATCATTTAGATACTGTGAAATGTGAGTCGGGATTGTGTGACTAAAATGTTAGGTTAAACTACTCTTACAAAATTGGGACACTTGTATACATAAAATAATATTTAAAAATATAAATAATATTTTGGTATAGCCTTCCTCTGTACTTTGATTATTGTTTTGATTTATAATATATCTGCTATAATATCTGCTCTGGGCTGCATAATTTATGCCAATGTGTGCGTGGAGGAATTTAAGTGCTAGCTCTTTAAATAACTGTGATTTTGCTGACAGGCATTTTGATAAGTGCATACAATTAATTTTTGATTGACGATTAAATTGTTAACATACAAATGTCTCATTCTCAGATGGTAGCTAAAAATGCTGCTGTTTTTCCAAGAATACTTTAAGAAAACTTTACTATGATTAGGTCTAACACATGCCAGTTGCCTATTACTGTTTCTATCAAATACCTCATGAGAGCTGTTAGTTACTGAACTCTGTCAGTGCTCCATCATAGGCTGAGCGGTAGTTGTGTTGAAGGGAAAGATTTCTTTAATTGACCATTCCACATTTTTCAAATGCTTCGTTAGTGAACAGGTCGACAGATCTGTTTCTATCCAGCCTCAGCAAACTCAAAATCATGAGGCACTTTATAAACAACCATACAAACATTCAAACTCATTGATATCTTTTCTGGTATGTAGGTGCTATGGATGTGGAGGAACGAACGCGGCAGATGAAACTGAAGATGAACAAGTATAAACAGGGAACAGGCTCAGATTCCAGACTGGAACAGGACTATCCCCCGAAGGCAAGTAACAGTGGTCTACCTCTCTTTTTAACTAAGCAATACACCTCAGGCATGATAGACACCATATTTAATCTGACACCAATGGACAATGTGAAGTACAGTCTGTTCGATGGGTTGTAGTGTTGTGTACTTTGGTATTGATCATGAAAGGGATAGTTCAACCAATAATTAAAATTCTCTCATCATTTACTCACCCTCATGCTATTTAAGATGTGTATGACTTTCTTTCTTCTGCTGAACACAAACAAAGATATTTAGAAGAATATCTCAACTCTGTAGGTCTATACAATGCAAGTGAATGGTGACCAGATCTTTAAAGGTCCAAAAAGTAGATAAAGTCTAGTTGGGTTTGGGTGAGAACAGACCAAAATGTAACTCCTTTTTCACTGTACATCTTGACAGCATTCTCCTTGGCGATCATGATTTCAAGCTTGATTACCTATAGCGCCATGTAGTGCTCTGTGCATGCAACAATCACTAGGAAGTGTAATCTATCCTGAAATCATGGTCGTACCTAGAGACTGCAATGGCAAGGTGTACAGTCTGTTCTGTTCTCACTCAAAACCAACTGGACTGCTTTAGAAGACATTGATTAAACCACTGGAGTCGTATGAATTAGTTTTATGCTGGCTTTATCTCCTTTTTGGACCTTCAAATGCCTGATCACCATTCACTTGCATTGTATGGACCTACAGAGCTGAGATATTCTTCTAAAAATCTTAGTTTGTGTTCAGCAGAAGAAAAAAAGTCATACACATATGGGATGGCATGAGGGTGAGTACATGATGAGAGAATTTTCATTTTTGGGTGAACGACCCCTTAAATCTTTCCAAAATATTTTCTGAAGCTAGGAAAACCATTTGTAGCAAGGATAAGGAATAAGGAATTGCAGTCTTTTTTTTTTAACACAATTGTATTATTTTTGTTTGGACATAACAACATTGGCTTAACCAATAATATGACTTTAGGGTGGACAACCTGTTTGCCAGAACAGTGGAATCACTGTTTTCAACTCAAATACTATAAATAAGGGTGTTTTCTAGTTTATAAATAAATCATTTTAAGTTTAATTCTGTCAACTTAATTGAGATTATCACGATGAAATACATGATATCATCTGATAGTTATTTAATCAAAATTATATAATACCCCCTTAAATAGCTTTAATGCAGTTAGCAAGTTTTTGAAAAGGGTTTTTGACTATAGTTCAACACCTTTAAGTTATGAAACTAGCAGCTTCGGAAGCTACAATTTCAAAGTAGCTTCACCGACACTGACCTAACTACCTGTAGTCAAGGTAGACAACACAAAGAGAGTTATAGGTTTTGAGAAAAAACAAGCACTTTTCATTGCTTGAACAAACCTGACTGTTGTATAAAGGTAAGCATAGTTTATTTGGTGACCCACTTCCTGGAGTTCTGAAATTTTTATGACCTAAACACTGTAGGGCTTTACCAGTTGTTTAGATCAGTGTTACGATCAGAAATAATTAATAATTATTTCTGTAGTTATTAATTAATATTTAAATTAATTAATTGGATCTAACTCATTAAAACCTCATATGGGGCTCCAGTAAATGTAGTGTGCTACGTTTAGGAGAAAGTTTGGTTATTAGCAATAATTAATAATGATCAAAGATAATTATTAATTATTAAAATCAATAGACCATTGATGAGAATCAATGTTAGCTTTTTAAAATCCTTTAAATCAACAATTATCAAAGATAATCGTTAATTGTTAACATCGATGAAACATTAATTAAAATTAACACTAGCTTATTGATCATTCAAATTCAATCATCAAAGATGATTATCAATTATCAAAAATCAATAGAATATTAATAAGGATTAACATTGACGGGGCACCACCCTGGAATTAGGGACTAATAACCAAACAGTAAAACAGTCTCAATATTAGATTGTTTTCTTAGGAAAATCGACATCCGAAGAATATCGATTTTTGGGAAAAAAAACAGTGAATGAAGGTTTGAATCCGAGCACTGACATCCCGTCAGCATGACACAGGCATATGCAAAACAAACCAAAACACTTCTCTTTGTAATATAAACAAAGTTTATTTATGCAGTAATATCAATTAATAATTAATACAATGCAGTCAATAAACTTCCGACTTACAACTACAAACTAAACAGTGATATGATTAGATATGGAAATCAAAATAATCCTATAACACATAAGGTGTGTGTGTGTGTGTGTGTGTGTGATTAGTAAGAGAGAGAGAGAGAGAGATGATTAAGTGACAGCCCTAAAGCCGATTTCGTGATAGTGGGAGAGAAAGCAGCTGTGTTTATCACTCAGAGACGCGGTGGATGGCTCGTAAAAGTCCCGCGTTATTTGACTCTTTAATGGATGAACTCAGTTGCTGTATCACCCGCGATGGCTAAATTGCACAACAGTCCAATTTGGTTGGACCACAATACAGCAAAACAAATTCGTGATAATTAATACCCTGAGTATTAATAATGAGCGGACATGGCGGTCCATAAACTGTACAAGCAAAAACCTTGAAACACAAGAATAACACGCTATAATATTCTATCTCTGCCCAGACGTAAACCTCTTACTTGAATCGCATGAGGACACAGGTAGAATGTGTTTTCCTCCGTCCTTTAACTTTGACCCGGTTCCTTGAGGCTTGGGTGATGACGGGAGGCCGTTTCCTCGCGCTGTCGGCGGGCGGTACGGCTGTTGATTCTTGGCGGGCTGGCGGAGAACTCAGAAATGTCGACTTGATTGAAGATGGAAGAGAAATCTTTAATCTCTTCACTTCTGTAGGCAAACGGATGAAGATGCGAATTGCTCGGCGGTCTCCTTCGGATCCGTTAGAGTGTTCGGTTGAACACAGAGTAATCTCAACTCGTCCAGCGAGATGGAGATTGTATGGCTACGGTTTCAAGTTGGACGTTACTTCCTTGTGCCACGAGGTTGCACTTGAGAGCAGCAAAGAGCTACGTCTATATTCGGTGAACAAAATCGCTGGAAGCGACGCACAAAACATTTCAGAGGTATTTCAACTCCTGATGATGTCATGTTTGAGGGACGTTCTGTTGTGTGCCTCATCCAATAGGAGTTGAGAGTTCGATCCTTTAGTGAGCAAGACTTCATGGATTTGTAGTCTGTTTTGGACTCCCTTTGTTTGATTTTGGCGCGATTTTTATCAGTAAGATTTACAACTTGGAAGGTGGGGGCTTGAGTTAGGTTTTTACGACTGTATTAGTCCTGCCTTTGTCTTCTATCTGAATACATGAGGCCCAACAATACTGAAGTCTGAAGTTCAGCCTCAAGATATACATTAGTATTTCTCTACACTGACCAATGTCCTGAGATTAAGATCAGCGCCATATACGGCTATATCACTCTCCCTAAATATCCTTTTAAGCGTGTGGTACGAAAGGCATTATACTGCCCCAACCCATAAATTCTGCAGGATTCTATTAAAAGAAGATAAAGATATACAGTATATGCTGATTTGTCTGATAGGCCAGTGGAAAGACACTGTTAAGGATATAATTTTTATGATCATCTTAGTGTGTCATGAGCATCTACACACTAATATGTTAATAAGCATCTTCAATACCTCACCCCATTTCTGTCAAGAACAGAATACTTAGGAACACCTTAGACTAAAATGAGACACGTTTTGTAAAGTAATTAGTAAAATAAAATTTGAATGCCTTAATGCTAGCGTGTGGACATTTATCCCCCGAACACTCTTTCCGCTCGGCCCCAGTCAGTCATTGGTTGAAAAACAGACAGTCCCTCTCTAAACTCGCACCATCGTTTGAGATAGAAGTTGACATATTCTAGCCCTCAAACAAACAGATGAATGTTTTAAAAGTGCCACAAAGCCACAGTATCCTGCTGAGTCACAAGCGTGACTGCTGTGTGCATTTTCCATTTCCCTTTTTGACTGGTAACTATTAGCACCTAATAAACATGCAAAATAATAATAATAATTTCAAGAGCAAATAGATTTCTTAAAAATGTATGGCAACAAATATGGACAGTGGGATTAAGTTGTGAAATTTTAAATAATACCAAGCTGTAGAAAGACAGATTTTTTAAATCAAATTGTTTATTATGTTTCCAGAAGTGTTGGCTATTCATGTTTTTGAGACGTTACAAACATTACATCAGAAATTAGCATAACTGATTTTTATTGAAAGTAATTACCAGTATCATCCAATCACTGCCAACCATGTTAAAATAAAATTATACCATTGTCCCATGTCTGCCAAACATGTTGAGTGGTCCAAACATCATCTGCAGCCTGAAACTGAACTTTTGATAGGAAGTTTGGATTGAATGCACTTAGCTGCATAAAGAGCTATAGGATGCTCCTTTGCTCCCTATTTAGTGAATGACTTCACCTCCAGTATGCTGTCTGTCTGCACTGGTCTCAAAACTGTTCAAAAAGTAACTTATTTTCATCCTAACTTCATATAAAGCCTCTGAAATGATTCTCAGTGTGATAATGCACAATAAATACTGGATTTCCAAGGAAGAGATGTGGTAAATTTCACATTAGTGTACATTGTGTTTAGCAGTGTGACGTTTATCAATAAATCACTCAAATTAAAATAATGGCATATCGGATAAAACTAGAGACTCTGATCTTTTGACTCAAACAGGTTTCAGTGTAAAAACTTAATTAGGTTTCTTACCAGATGTAGTTTTGTTGGCGTTTCTCCCAAAGACAAACTCCGCTGTGGTCTGCGCCATGTTGTTTTGTCTTGTCACATGACTCCGTGCGTCGAAAGTTTATCCCATTACTGAACGCACAGTACTGAACGACTCTCCTGAGCTGAGATCAATCGGTTTAAATGAATTTAAATTATGCGTTGCATATAGCAGAGCCAAAATACAATGTCCACGTATGTGTATGCGGGGCTGCACGAGGGTATTTTACACTCTTCTGGAAGTCAACTTTCAACCTACTGGCTTTCTTAGGCTACGTCCATACTAATATTTTGTTTTTTATTTTAAGATTGAAAACGTCACACACTTCAACTTTAACCCCTGTTTGACTTCTTTTTTCAATGTTTGGTATAAAGTGTTTTCTGTTTGTTGACCATAAGCTTCTAACAGACATGTTTTTTTTCTGTACTGCAGCGCTCCGGCAAGGATCCTCAGCGGGGAGAAAACCTCTCGGCCAAGTCTTCGGACAGTGATGTCAGTGACGTGTCCGCTGTGTCGAGAACTAGTAGTGCATCTCGATTCAGCAGCATGAGCTACATCTCTGTCCAATCAGAAAGGCCAAGAGGCAGCCACAAGATCAGGTGAGACAGCTTCTTCTTAAATCAGAAACGCTCATTTAAGGATCACTGCCAAACCTGTGCGGTATAAGTCAGTCCAGAAGCTGTCAACAATAAAAATGACTGAACTGTGCTCTTTAGATTTTTTTTGAGAGTGCATTAAAGGAATGTTCCGGGTTCATTACAAGTTAAGCACAATCAACAACATTTGTTGCATAATGCTGATTACCATAAAAAATATTTCTCCTTTTTTTTTTTTTTTTTTTTTAAACATTACCAGGGTGAGTCTAAATGATTTTTCATGGTAATCAACATTACACCACCATTTCTTTCGATAACCTTAACTTGCATTGAACCCAGAACATTCCTTTTAATCTGAAAGAGTGAATTCCCCCAGTTTTCATTCTGAATGTGAATGGAAGCGGAGTCACACGTGAACTCACAATGACAAGTGATAACCACAGCAACAAGTGATAACCACAGCAACTCGCCCTGCTAGTGCAAACCTTCCGTTCAGCTCCCATAGTTGAAATAAGTTGAAAATACTTAATCTACTACAGTGAGCATGTATGGTTCCTTTTACTAAAATGCTAGTAAATCATCCCAAGCAAACACACGCACTCCATATAAAATGCTTGAAGTGTACATTTTGTTCTACCAGGTTTAAAACACATTTTTGTTCTACTGTACGTGCGTACTGTCTGGCTTCTGATGCTTGTACTGTGTGCATTGTATTATTTTGTTGTGCTTTCTTTTCTGTATTCTTCATGTATTCGTCTTTACCTCATAACTCAATCAGTTAGTGTTTACACTGTTTTCACTTTATTTCATTCCTGTTCTGCATGCTGCGTGCATCATCTGCTTCTACTTCTGCTGGCCACGCCCACAGCAAAGAAATGCAGGGGCGGAGTCTCTCCAGGGAGGGGGAGGAGTTTGTTGGGGAGGCATTACAGGAAGAGCAGGGAGAAGGAGGGTTAGAGGAGGAGAAAGAGATGAAGCGAGGTGGTGGGAGGGCAGGAAAGGTGAGGAGAAGGACAGACAGTGTAGACAGACAGGAGGAGGAGGAGTCCGAAGAGGGCGTGGCCCAGAGGACGGTCTCAGAGATGGACCTCAGGTAAAATACAGTCGCCATGGCAACTAGCTGTATCTTATACCATAGATGTAGACTGTAAAAATGGGTGCAATGTGAAAACATGCTACATAATACAAACAAAAAATTATTTAGTGCACCTTTTAGAACAAAACCCATTTATAACATTTGGTTTGGGAATTGGGTAACTGGGTCAAAGATACCATATTTTATTATAGAACAGCCCAAATAATATTGTATTCCTAGAATTTGCTAGAAGCATTAGTATCCAGAAATAAATAGCTAGCTCTATTAACATAGACCTGTGGAATGAGTGTATGGATACAGTACATGGCACGCCATGGTATTTAGCTCAAGTGTCTTGTGCAAATGCTCTCTTCCTTATTCACTGTATGTTTAATGTCTTGTCATTTTACTATGCTGCTGTTTGTGTGTTGTGCAATTATAAAAATCACCAATTACAGTATAAGGGCTTTATTTGGAGTTTATTAAGAATACTTCATGAAATGTGAAAGTCTTTATCCCAGTGTCCCAAGAACTTCTAATACTCCTTTTATCCTAGTAAAGGCCTCCATTCAGCCATACATGTTTATGCACAGAAACATGTTAGCAAAGATTCAACAGTTGCACTTTTGGTTAAAAATCACAAAGTCAGAAATCACCCCAATATATACTATATATATATATATATATATATATATATATATATATATATATATATATATATATATATATATATCAGCTCTGAAAAAAATGAAGAGACCACTGCAAAATTATCAGTTTCTCTGGATTTACTATTTATAGGTATGTGTTTGAGTAAAATGAACATTTTTGTTTTATTCTATAAAGTACTGACAACATTTCTCCCAAATTCCCCAGAAACTATTATCGTTTAGAGCATTTAATTGCAGAAAATGACAACTGGTCAAAATAACAAAAAATATGCCATGTTTTCAGACCTTGAATAATGCAAAGAAAACAAGTTCATATTCATTTTTAAACAACACAATACTAATGTTTTAACTTAGGAAGAGTTCAGAAATCAATATTTGGTGGAATAACACTGATTTTCAATCACAGCTTGAGTGTCAAGTGTCTTGGCATGCACTCTACCAGTCTTTCACATTGCGGTTTAGTGACTTTATGCCACCCCTGGCGCAAAAATTCAAGCAGCTCAGATTTATTTGATGGCTTGTGGCCATCCATGTAGCCAGGTCAATCAAGGTGTGGATGGAGGACCGCCGGATCCCGACTTTGTCATGGCCAGCCCAATCTCCATACCTGAACCCCATTGAAAACCTCTGGAATGTGATCAAGAGGAAGATGGATGGCCACAAGCCATCAAACAAAGCCGAGCTATATATATATATATATATATATATATATATATATATATATATATATATATAGTGAAAATGGTCCTAAAAAGGAATCTTTTTTTTAAGACTTCTTGCTTTGTAACATTATTTTCATTAAAATCAAGCACATTTTCCTGTTTTGGTTTTTGTTTTGTTCTGTTTTGTTCAACAGTTACTACCATAATATATACCTAATTTACAATCTACATCAGGTGTACTCAACTTTGGAAAGCTGGGGGGCCGGAAAGCATTTATTAGATATTATATTAAATATTATGTAAAATAAAACATTACATATAGATACAGTATATAGCAAAATTCTTACAAATGTGTGGTTCTTTAAAAAAATAAAAACTGTGATATACTATCATTATAATGATCATATATAGGCCAATATATTTGTTTGTTTTAAAAGATCCACGCTTTTACAAGTAGACCATCTAGACGGCAGCAGAGTACACCACCCTAAAAAATGGCAATGTACAATTAAAATGTACATTTTGAGACATTTTGTCATGAAACACTGAACACACGCACACACACCAGAGATACAGTGCCCTCAAAACAAGACATTTATATCCAATACTAGCTCCAAAAGAGCTCAACTTTCGATTTCCCTTTTTTCCCTCTTATTAGTGTTCACGACGAGCATATATCTCTGTTGAGTTTGTCACCCGACACTCGGTTGATTCGTGCTATGGCAGTGACGAGCAAGTGTGGAAGAGAGACTCAGAGCATGCATGTTTAAAGTGACTGAGAGCATGCACAAACTGACGTGTTGACTGACACCGCACTCATGTTACATAAAGTGGCTTATAATCAGATTTATATTCATGGATTTGTAATTTAATTATTTTTATCCGTTTGCCGTTTCTTTTCCTCTATAACGGTTCAGCATTTTATAAATACAGAGAATTACTGTAAAGGCTCTAGAAATTTGACACCTCAAAATTCATACACATTCAATAATTTGATGTGATGTCAACATCACGCAGGCCACAAAAAGATGGTTTGCAGGTCGGATGCCGCCTGTGGGCCATCTGTTGAGTACCATGGATCTACATAATATATTGTTATGGTAACACTTAACAATAAGGTTGAATTCGTTAACATTGTAAAAAAAAATTTGTTACCGTGGACTAACAATAAACAATAATTTTACAGCACTTAGGGATAGTTCATCCAAAAATGAAAATTCTCTAATTTCTTTAGATTTAGATTTTAAGAATATCTCTGCTCTATAGGTCCATACAATGCAAGTGAATGGTGACCAGAATTCCAAAAGCTGCAAAAAGGAGATAAAGTCAGCATAAAATAATCCATGAGGCTCCAGTGGTTTAATCCATGTCTTCTGAAGCGATTCAATCGGTTTTGCGTGAGAAAAGACCAAAATATAACTCCTTTTTCACTAAACATATTGCCATTGCAGTCTCTAGGCACGATCATAATTTCGATTACACTTCCTAACCCTTGGCAAGTACAGAGCTCTAGATGGTGCTATAGGTTGGTGCTATTACCCCCCCCCCATGGAAATAATGTCACAATTCCAATTCCTAATGGTCCAAAAATAGGTATAATTTTCTTAAAATTTAATTTATGTTCATTTTGATTTTGGTGTGAAATATGATTAGGACATGTTCTTGGCAGGTTTCATTACATTCATCCATCCATTTCAGACTGCTCTCTCATGCAATATGTGTTATATCTGAGCTCATATCTTTCTCACAATGTTGATACTGCACTTGTCACCTCAGCCTCCGAGCGAGGGATTAGACTCATCTGTTTTGTAATGAGGGAAACAGGAACACGATTTTCTTTGTTAATAAGTGACTGTAAGCGTTCATAGTCCATTTAAGCATGTTGTTGATGATATTGCCCAGCGTTAAATGAACATGCGAATGGATGGACACAGATTGTGTACAGTGAACAGGTTCCACTAAAGAGGCAAAAATTGTTTGCTTTTTCACAGTCATGCAATGTGACGATTTAATCACTTCTTTCTGTCTATCCATGTTTACCGAGGCTTGCTGAACCAGCAAAGACGTGGTTTGAAAAACAGGAAGTAATGTCATTGCCGATTACATTGACGATTTGGTTGAGCCAGTGGCATGGCTTGCCTCCTTAGGTGACTTGTAAGAGGCATGTGTTCTGGAACCTTTTTGTGGGTTAGTTATGCAATCTTATGACTAATATGTACATATGAAACTAGCAGGCGGGAAAGAGAAGGAAAATAAAGCCATAAAGATGTTACCTTAAATGGCCTAAAAAGGCTTATAGACTCATTGAGGTTTCTGTTTGATCAACAGACCATGTGTTCACAGCTTACTGAGTCATGAGTTTCATTGTTTTTATTACTAGTCAGACAATTTAAACTCTTGGGTGTTTCACTCTTGGGTGATATTTCACACCTTTTGAGTTTCAATAGTTTAGGCACCATATGGAGTTTACTCAAGGAACAATATATACATCAAGTGTAGGGGGGAGAATCTTTGGGTTGAAAGCGTGTCAATTCGATTCACGATTCATAGATTTTTGATTAGATTCAAAAACCATTCAATTTGTTTCGATACACCGTGAAATTTTATTTGGATTCACAATTTGATTCTGTATGTTTGTCAGTGTATTAATAGTATTCTTTAAATACTTCCCCTAACATGTCTTAAGCAAGAAAAAGAAAGACAAACTACTTAAGATTGTTTATTGCACCAAAAGTAACTTGAAAGAAAACATATTAAATACTTGTACTGTACATGCAGGCTACTTGGAATACCAAGAGTTCAATGTGCCAACAAAATATTTTAGAGCTGAGCGTAACAAGCAAAGTATTCCATATTCAATGTTTCACTATAAACATTTTTTTATAATGAATAATTTTTAAGATTTTATAAATTTGCAGGACTTTTCCAGGTCTGGAAATCACAATTTTAACATTTCCAGGTTGTCCATGACCATGGAGACCCTGAATCAGTAAACTTATTTTAAATATTACAACATTAAAGTAACATCATCTGACTACATTCAGTTTCAAAGAAAAGAGAAGCAATTAACTAGGTAAATTCAACTTAATGTTTTCTGCACACCAAGCCCCCAACTAAACAATGATATGAGTAAAATGGCACTATTTTATCTTTTAAAAAATAATAAAGGCTAAGTTTCCCAACAATTAAAGCATTTTATTTTAGTAGTGGCCACGCAACAAGTTGGCAGCTGTTCAAATACTGTAGTTCGAGCTTGTTTGACTCGCGACAAGAGTGCTATTGCAAGCTGTCATTTGCTCGTTTGATAATCAGTTGCCATCCAGAAGAGAGATCAGACAGAAGGTGCTCGAAAGTCCGAGGCGTGCTAGAGAATGATGCTGCACGTTTCCTTTAAATCTCATATGTAACAAGGTTAATATTTATATTTTCTAAAATATTGTGTTCTGTTCCTGAATTGCGATTCATCCAACATTATGCTGTTTAAATCGATTATTGACCAACACTAACGATCCTCTATTCAAAAATCATATTTCAAGATCGATGCATATGAATTGGCAGGATCCGTAATTGCTGCATAGAGAAAACGAGTGAATCGTTATACCCCTAATCAAGTGCCTTAAAACCTTTTCTGTATGATGGGGTTATACTGGAGGAACTGTAGAGTGCAAGTCAAAATTCCATTAATTTACCCCATAGAGGAATTGATTTTCAACGATAACTTATAAACCTTTAAAGACAGACCTACCATGAGCTACGAGGTTGTTCATCGATGGTATGTGCTTCCATTGAAGCCATCAGTCTGCGTTATTTCAACTTCATTGTTTAAAAATCGTGTTTGATAGCGGAATTCATGGTAAACAACTACATTACCCATGGTGCAACAGAGAAAGATCCACCAATAAGAGAACCGTAGGCAACAAAACCCGTGAAATGTGCCTCTGAGTGAATGCACGCTCCCATGACGTACTGTGAATGACGTAATCAAGTTGGTCTCCCTTCACACTTAAACTACATTTGTACATATCGGAATATTTTGCAATAAATGTAAAATAGATTGTTTCTATACTTATAATCAACAACTTCAAATCAATAGTTTTATATTTTCCCATAGTTTTTTATTCAATGACATCATTCGCAATGCTTAATGGGATTGTAGTCCGTGCCCTCAGTAAAGAAGGTAAGTACACAGCCTTGTACCTTTGTCTTTATGTCCGATTTTCAGATACTTATTTGCCTCAAAACAAATTTTGTGATGTGATTCACCTCGGAGCTGGTTGGTTTGGTTCATGGCTCACAACTCTTTTGTGAAGGATTTTATTAGAAGTCTATGGAAGAAATGAATGGGGAAAATAGTTCCAGAACCCAGATGGCTGAAAAGTGGGAGGTCACCTGTTGCACTCTATTGACAGGCTTTCTCGCAGTTACATTTGTAAGTTCCACAGAAAGTTTCAAAAAAACATTCTGAAAGGGCAGAAGTTCTACAAAAGATTCCATTAGTTTGGAGATCTGAGGAATCCCAAATTGTTTCTCAAGTATCTTTTCATTTTGATCGAATGTAAATGACTTGACTTTTGTTAAAAATCACATCTGTATTTAAAATCACCCTGAACAGAATGAAACCGCTTTTAATGTCAGATTAGATAAATGCTTTAACTGTTAATTTAATTGTTCTCAAAAGTGTAATGCTTCATTATCGGCATCTTTTACCTGCAATTATCACCATCACTACTGTGCAAATCAAGTAGTTGATTATGTGATCATATGCTGATCATGATTCTCTGCTCTGCGTCAAAAGATTTGCATCCTATTTTCTTAAATGTCAGGTAGAGAGAGCCTGAATTAGCTTTTTGAGACTAATTTTTCATTTACACGATGTTTTAGGCCGTTTCCTTTAGAGAAAGCACAGCACGAGAGGAAAATAAATGCTGTTCTCACTACTGAATCTTTGAGAATGTGCCTTTTCTAATCAAAACTTTGATAATAAAGTTTATAATGAAATAAAATGTCATTAGCATCGACTAAAGCAGTTTACCGCTTTGTCACATTCCATTTAAAGGTCAGTCCACACCGGAGCAGAACAGAGAACGTTATGGCTCTGTTCCAAAGCCTACTGAGCTACATAGGCAGCATTCTAATTTAAATGGAATAAGAGACTGATTTGGAATGTTCTACATAGGCAGCAGCTCCATGCCAACAGCACTCCTCATGCAAAGTGCACAGGAGGCTTGACTCGCAATTGATTTCATTACAGTTTGGCATTAGCATGGTGCGATATTCCAATAAGCATAAAAATACACCACGTTCTCAAACATTGATATAATCATGATACATGCAATGCTGCCTGAGGAGCCATTTTGAACGAACATATTTTTTGCGCTAAAAAAGCTAGACTCAGCACAATGAATAGAACAGAATGCAGGTGTCTCGAGATGAGTTTTAAAAGTTCTTTTAACTTGACACAATTCATCTTAAAAATGTGATACTCATGCATGAGACGTTGAAAAAGCAGCAAGACGTGGCGCAAAGATGAAAATCATAATTCTAGCACACATTTACAGTACACAAAAACAATTAAAAACAGCGCTGATGGACCAATAATGCATTTGTTTGATATTTTAGAAGGCAATATAATTGAAGCCTACCTTTTGGAACTACTTTGTGTCAGAGTGTGCCTACGATGCCTTAAAATGCTGCCTATATAGTCAGCTCACTAGGTTTTTGGACAAAGCATATGAAACTGGGAAACAGTGCATCTTTTTGCAAGGTCAGGTGAAGGTTATGTTCCTTTATTACACAACTCTCCGGAATACTTGATTCTAGTCAATTGTGGAATACTTGACTCTGGTTGGTCAGTTGCGGCATGCTGTGGTAAAAATATATTTGTATGATTACAGGCAGTGTTGGGGGTAACCTGTTACAAATAATGCACGTTATGTAATCAGATTACTTTTTCAAGTAACCAGTAAAGTAACGCATTTTTTTATTTTATTTTAGACCATAATATCGGAGTTACTTTTTAAATAAAGTAACTCATTGCTTTTGTACACCTCTACTCTCCCTGTATTGCGAAAAATCAGGAGTAAAATTGTGCGAACTTCGGGGAGGAGTCATAGTGCATAATGGGCATTGTAGTTCTATAGAGTGTTAGGCCAGAGACTATTTAGCAGAGACGAGTCACTTCTATTGAAATGAATGTGATATATTGGAACGCCCAACCAAGAAGCTCTAGTGCCCAACGGTCAACGGATGTAGAAAAGTTATTCCACCTTGCAGGCAAAAGAGGCAATCACCTTTTAAATACAGACATTTTAAGCGCATGCGCATTAGCTATACAAGCCGGGAAAATTGCGTGTTTAGCATAATATGAGGTCAAAATTTGGTTGATGATTCATGTGTTAATACACACTGCATTAAAAAATCAGTAAACGCGTTTAGGCAGAAGGATTATAAGACTAGTCTTCCACTGGCCACGATATGATACACAGGGTGAAATACTTATGCAGCCGAACTGCTCCGTGTTACAGCTCACCATAACTGGGTGAATGGGATGAGAAAAGCTGACTCTGGATCAGTGGCTCCGAGGCAAAGTTCTACATCGATTGTGTATGCAAAGAAAATGTCTTAGTTTCTAAAATGATTCAACATTTTTGTTTTATAATAAACAAGTATGACATTTTGGTAGCATTAAAAACAATTCCATTCAAGTTGTATCAACATGCGCCTTTGAAGTTGTATGCGATCAACCAGTGGCGTTTGTACGCATCGTGGATCAACTTAAAACAATTGTGCACTGAGATGACTTGAGTGAAAAATATTATTTTATTATCAAACACATTCCTTGAACATGATAGGCTGGCATTCCCCACTGAATTTTATCTTAAAACATCTCAAGTTGACTCTGACATTGTCGATTGGCACAGCTCATGATGACATATATGATGCAGGTTCAAGTGTTGGATTTTGCTGCTTTAGGTAAGACAGTGGTTACTCTTCATTATTCATATTGACTGCCATGTTGATGGAAAAACAAATCATGCATATTCATATTATTGATTCTTTATTATAAATATGATGTGAAGACCTACTTTCTAAATATCTGTTTGTTTACTATGTTGTTTTGACATTAGTGTTGTAGCTAGCATGACCTGTAATGTGTCTTGTATGCAATTCATGGCTTATTTGTATGGAATGCACAGCATAGCAGAAGCGAAAGTGGCTGTGAGAAAAAAAGTAACACAAAAATAACGCAAAAGTAACGAAATGCTTTACTTTCCATAAAAATATACTTTTTAATTAATTAAATTACTTTTTTAAGGAGTAACGCAATATTCTAACAAGTTACTTTTAAAAGTAACATTACCCAACCCTGGTTACAGGTAATTTGATCGTTGTCCTAGGCAACTAATGTACTACAATGTAGTTTCAATTCTCTCTTATCACTCCACAGTCTCTTTATTCTCACACAAATACACAATTTCAACTCGGATCAGTATTTCTCATCGTTTTATATATCTGTTTTATAAGTAACCGTGATCCGCTTCGGATTTGGGTTTATTTTACGATAATAACTGGCTGACTGTAAATTATACCCTACTTTTATTAAGCAAGACAAAAGATGTCAAAACTTCCTTTCCATCAAATTTCCACCTTGTTTCTCCATTTCTAAAAATAACATATACTTTGTGGATAAAATACTGTATTTGCACTCAACTCACAAATACGTATTTTAAGTGGTTAATTTAGCCCATAGGATCCCATGAGTATTTGTCATTAAAAGAGTATGTATTAATAGTGGTGATAGTTGAATTTTTAGCCATGACTGAATTCAGTGTCCTTAATTGGGCATATTCATTTATTCTGGCAATTAAACTGAAACAGCTAGGACCCAGGGTGCCATTTCCATAGAAACAGATTTTCTGCATCACCTCTTCTATAAAAATTAGACGACACTGATGGCGAGCACATTCCTCTGTCTTTTTGTCATTGTGTCTTTTGCGCTTCTTCCCACAATGTGTAGTATGTTATTATGTTTTGACGCAGGTTACATGGTCCAAATATTGTAAAAATTCTATCTCATATAGAAATATGAACTGGTGAATTTGAATTCAAGATCATATTTTATTCAATGTTAAAAAAAGAGAAAGTTAGGAGCTGTTAGGCAGTATTTTAGTCTCAGTCACCATTCACCTTCATTGCAGCTTTTGAATGCTATGAAATGGAATGGTGACTGGAATGGTGTCTTTCTGCCTAGCATCTCCTTTATGTTCTATAGATGATTAAATGCTGACAGAATATTCATTTTTGGGTGAAATAATGTTACTGAGCTTATCATACCTTAATCCATTTTCATTTTGAAAAATAATGCTGTCAATTAGAAAAAAAAGTGCCTTTTTTCATCGAGAGAGGATTTTTTTATGCTTATTCCGGTTGTAGCACTTCAACAGTCCAAATTTTAGCCTTTCAATGGTTCTAAAATAGACTCGAGCCACGGCACAGCTGACAAATGCACACAAAAATTGTGAAGGTTTTGTATGCTCTAAAGGAACATCATGGCCTAGATCAGGAGTTGGCAACCTTTTTGACATGGAGTGCCATGTCAAATTGCAAATGTATGCAATTTTCCCCTCGTGAAAATTTTTCTATTTTGCATTTTTCTAATTTAATCATTTATTTTTCATTACAAATTATATTAAAATGTTTGAGTGAAAATTTGGTGCAAAACCCGATGATATGATATAATCATGATCCTGTGTGAATTTTCAGAGCATCTAAAGTGCTTTAATGAAAGATAACCTGTCCTTTTGTGTTATGAGTTAACAAAGTTAATGTCACAAATTTGCTTATTTGATGACTGATCACGAAATTGTGTGGAATCTTAAATATTTCTTATATTATGTCACTGTAATCATTTAATCACTAGCACGCAAGCAACAGCAAGAGAGGAGCAGGCTATTTTATTTATATGATGTTTTTCACACCTGCATTCCATCTGGATGTAGCCTAATCCTTCCTCTTGATTACGCAGCGTGTTTTCATCAGATGAATGGGAGGCTAAACAGTAATAAAGTGTGACGAGACTAGCACTGCGTGTGCAAGCCATTTGCACATCACAAGCCGATCAACTATTTAGCCCTTTTCAGTTAATCGCACCTGCAAAATCCTAAAACTTTATTTCCATGTTTAATTTATATTTTGAATAGACTCATATTTCTGAACCCCACCATGTGGGTTTATGTTTTCTCTTTTAATCATTTAATGTAAAATGAATGTCCATGGTTTAAGGAGGGTGTACCTGTATGTGAAATCTCAAGGATTAATAGGGGTGTTTTCCTTATTACATCATGTGTTGTTCTGAAAGCAAAATGAAACAAATGAAACACGGAATGTAGGCTGTCATCCACGCAGTCTGACCGAAGCAAAGCGAGCGCGATTACTCGCGTGATTAACCGAACGTGAAACGCTGCCGGCTCGTGATGCACGAATGGCTTGCACGCAGTGCACAAGTCTGTTGGGTATACTGCAGTCTCGTCACATTTGAACTTTTTGTTTAGCCTCCCATTCAGCTCATAAAAACACGCTGTGTGATCATGAGGAAGGATTACATCAAGATGTAGATTGGAATGCAGCTGCGGAATTTATGTAAATAAAATACTCTATTCCTCTCTCGCCGTTGCTGGCGTGCCAGTGATTACCCCTCCATGGCACACGTGCCATAGGTTGCCGACCCCTGGCCTAGATGAAAAATGCACTTAGCAAAGTCTGCATGGAGAGGACACTCTGTTCAGCAGTGGATGAGCAAAAATTGCAATGGAGAGACACTGCAACAGTCCAAGTATATTTGCTAGGGAGATTATTTTTATCTTATTTGCCAAGACGTACTGTAGCGATGGACCAGCAAGAGACAATTTGGATGGACATTTTGGCCTTTGGTGAAGAGATGTCCACTTTGGCATTAGCTGTGATGTCCTCTCTTGGACCATCAGACTGTATGATCTTGGTGTCTGTTAGTGGCGCATATTCCTGATCTCTCTGATACAGATGCTTACGTGACCTTCTAAGTGAAATGAGAAGAGCTGATGTTGTTATCAGGTTTTAAGTGGAAGAAAACTGAATGTCTCAGCAGAAACAAATAGCTCTAAGACACACTGTGTGCTACAGGATCCAGCATCTTTCAGCTGGTCTTACAAATGCTAGTATCTGCTTGAATGTATAGTTGTGGCAAAAGCATTCTTTTGTGTGAATGTCTCAAACGATGGCTCTTTACCATAGTACGCAGGCAGTTCAAGGAAGTTTGATTTCTCTCAATTGTCCCAAACAATCTTCAATAAGGTTATTGCAACACTCGACGATTATTAGTAAAGACTTATTTTAAAAATACAAAGAACAGATCTCATTCTAGGAGCAATTCACAAAAGTGCAGATTCTTCTAAACGTTTGCTTACAATTTGAATGGATTTGAGAGAAAAAAAAAAATGTATTAGAGATGTTTAGAGAGGTTTTGGACTGATTAATGGACTGTGTCTTAAAAAGGTAATGACATAGTTTTCTTTTATGATTACATTTCCCCTGAAGTCCACTTAAAATGTTAGTAAAGTTTTTTTTGCACCAAAACAGTCATAATTTAGTAATATATGATAATTTTTCACCCTGTCTCTGGCCCTCTTTGTGAAATGCTCGGTTTTGGCCTAAGCGTCTCTGTTATGATTGGCTAACATCATGCAGCCCCTTGCATACAGCCATATATATTTAAAACTCAGTTGGAAGAGAATTAACCAGCTCCACAATAATAATAATAATAATAATAATAATAAAAGAAACTACATTTCAGGGTTTACACATGATGCACACCCAACACATTGCATCTGAATATATCAAACAGCACCATAAACTATAAATATCAAACATATCTCATAAAAGAAAGGGTATACAATTTTTATTAATAATGCATATTAACTCAACGCCTTTATTGCTAAAACTGTGGAGGATGTGATTAGGGGTCGTGATCCCCCCCCCCCCCCCCATCCCCCTCATTAAAGTGTTCCTTATTTTAAAACTTCAAAAGTGGCAGCCCTAGATGCAACCAAAGTGAAACGCTCCAGAAGCATCCATCTGATGCAGGTATACATTGACATGTCCTTAGAAAAGCCCTCAAAATAAATCTCGGACTGAGTGAAGAATTCAGTTGCAAAATGGGTTGCTGTGAATTTTAGGCCAATGATTGGCTCAAGTGCAGTAATATTAAAATATAATTGTATAACTAATTAATCATTATTTAATTATTGTTATTTGAAGGGATTTCTCAGCGAATATATATATGCTGTTAATTGCGATTAATTTGATTAATTAATCGGCATACCATATAATTAATTCGATTACAAATTTGAATCGATTGACAACCCTAGTCATGACATATGAAACATTTGTGAATAGAATTGGTTTCTTACAGTTTTGTGCTCGGGTTCAACAGTGTTTTTAACTGCCTCATCTTTCAATAGCACTTCTTGAACTTCCTTTGCCAAGCTTTAATCATATTATGACTTGTTTACAAGCAATCCATGCTGATATGAGCTGAAAACTCATATAATACATGCTGAAATTAGCTGAACACACATACTATCCACAATGAAGTATTGTGAACACACATAATACAGTCCATGGTGAAACATGACTTTCATTGACGTGAACTGACGTTCCAGGATGCGTTTATACTCAAAGTCGCAGAATTTCCTTTAAGTTATGCTTAAGTTACTTGCATTGCATTTTTTTTTAAAGCGGTACAAAATGCACGATAACGGTCAAAGCAGTTAGTCTATTGCATGTTTATTTAGAAAAACATTTAAAAATAGTCCAGATGGGCACAAGAAGGTGTCCTGTGTATGTCCCTTTTAGTACACCCTTAAGAAAATGGTTCTAAATAGGTACCAAATAAGGGTTCTTTGGCTTGTAACAATAGCAGAAACATTTTTGGTGCTAAATAGAACCCTTTTTTAGGTTCCATAAAGAACCTTCCTTTGAAAGTGCTATATAGAACCTCAATAGTGCAATAAATAACCTTTTTGATGCTCTATATTTCTGCTCCTATAAAACATTATAGCCTCAATTATGATTTTATATGAAATATAAACACAAACAAACAAATACATAAATAAAAGTAAGGCATGTGTCAGTTAAGTACTTTTATTTTCTATTTAAATGAAAATGTGTGGGAAAAAATAATGCTTTTACAGCAATTGTTAGCTGACTACATTAATAAATTATTGTGATTAAATAATTCAAAATGCATAAATTCATATGCATTTATTGACTCCTTCACATTATGTATTTGTTGATGTATTTATTAATGTAAATATGTATATATAATATTTTATTAAAATATTATATATACATTATATATACATATTCACATTAATAAATACATCAACAAATACATAACGTGAAAGAGTCAATAAATGCATATGCAAATGAATTAGCAGACCCACATTGCTCCACACATTAAGGCTGGGATAGAAACATGTTAAATCTTTTATCTTTTATACAGAGCATTTTTTTTTCTCCATACTGACAACCAATCATTCAAGCAAGAGCAAAGTCCCATGGAAACACAAAATAGATGCAATGAAGGAATTACACTAAAATATCTGCACAATCCTCTATGATGTCTTCACCGTCCATCACTGTGTATTTTGGTGTAATTCTATGGCAGCCTCTCTCTGCAGGTAATGAGGTTGTGGGGTCCAACAGCGTCTGCCTAAATAGAAATACACAATTAGGTTCACAGTCAATCTTTCAATATATGTGGACAATATATATGAGCCCTTCACAATATGAAAAAGAAAAAGTGAAATTAAGTGTGATAGGTTTTTATTTTATTTATTTATTTATTTTGTGACTGGGCAAATTGTTTATGCATAAACACAAGCAAATAATTGAAACATTCCAAAATTCTGTATGGATCACAAATTCAGTCTTTATCACTCACATGCTTAGTGGAGAAGCGGAGAGAAGTATCCTCACCGAACACAGCTGGAAGACATAGTGTAGCTACCTTTTAATCATAAACCTATGACACAAAGAAATGGCATTGTTTTAATTAGTTATAGTGTATAAATTAATGGCAAAAATAGATATGGAAAAAAAGAGAGATAAAAGTACTTAAAACCCACATAATCTGATAGCTTTTAGGCAGGCATATGCTGTTTTCAGAGCAGACAACTCATACCGCCAGTGGAATGGATACCTGAAATCACAATAAAAATCCAAAATGAACTCCTTTTTTCAGAACATAATGTCAGTTTTTTTAAACAAAATGACAGCTCACCTCTTGAGCTGGTCACACTTGCATGTTCTGGTAGAGATCTATCAGATAAAAAAAGACAATCTTATGGCTAGGAAACCACCAGTTACAGAAAGTTTTACTTTGTAAAGGTTAAAATTTAAAGCGCTTAATATGGACTTGCTCAACATTTTGCAAATACTTACCCATGCGCTGTGCTGCCTTTATCAAGCAGTGACAAAATTATCTGTTGTCTGATAACAGGTGTAGTTTCATTCATACTGTGATTTATTATTTAGAGATTATTATAAGCACTAAAGTTGGTCTGTCAGTCTCATGCCCTGCAGAGAGAGAAAAACGGATGTCTTGGTTCTATCTTATGAATTCTCATGAGGATTATTAAAAAATAACTGGATGCAGGTTTTATTTGGACTATGTGGCTACAGTTCTAAATCAAAAGGTTAAGAAGCTCTTTGTAAAATAATTTATAATTATTGAATGCATAGAGGACAATGCTGCAACGAGAAAAATTATTTTGTGCAATTAGTCATGTTAATGCTTAAAATAGTAACAGCTTGGGTAAAGATTTGTCATACAGTTTACTGTATATTGGTCTTGAATTTTTATGACGTGAATGAGCTGAGAAAATGTGATCTCCCCAACACGAACAGTTACAGCTATAGCGGTTACAAAAGTGTTAAAAATCATGACATCAAATTTGACAAACCTCTTGCACCCAAACAGCACATTTATGATAAACTCTTTAAATCTTTAAATTTGCCACAGTATCACTTTCAAATACATCAAGTGAAGCAAAAGAAAAATAAGCAAATGCTCACTCCCATTTAACTGCGCTAATGGGATTTGTTATCCCTGATAACTTTCCTGCTAAATCTACTAATGGTTAAATATATATATATATATAAAAAAAAAGATATCATGTTTACCTCTGGAGAGTGTTGAGTTTGTGAAATTGATCGGTTTAGCTGCCAGGACTCCAGTGCTGTGAGTCAACCAATGATGCGGTGACTTTGAAAGAATTTATTGACGGTTATATTCAAAAACCAAAAGGGCGGGAATAAAGAACTCCTAATGCCCAAAGCAAAGAACCATTTCAGCACAAAAAGGTTCTTCAGGAAGATATGGTTTAAATAGAACTGTTAAGGTCAGAAAAGAACCTTTGAAGAACCATCTTTTTTTAGAGTGTACAGATGAATAGTAGGCCGGTCTTGATCTCTCCTCTTCACCTTTCTGACTGAGCGCCAGTGGGCGGGCCTAGGGTGCGATGGTGTAAAAGTAGGCTTGATGTCTTACTTTAGAGGCAGTTATTTGCTCATGTATTCATCTGTGACATCACAAAGTAGGGAAATCCAAATGAGCCTTTTTGTATTGAGGAAGTTTTGAGTTCTGAAACTTATAGTATGTTTTTATAGCACAATGAACTCTTACATGTCAAAAAATAAAGTAAAATGGTATTTCTCATGTCATGGTCCCTTTAACATGCACGCACACTTGCGTGCGCACACACACACACACACACACACACACACAGGTTTCTTTATGGTGTTGTGTGTTTGGCAGGCTGAATGTCACTCACAGTGGCATGTTATTTAATCATTACACATGCCTTCATCATGCCAACAGTCTGAGGATTAAAGCCATAGTTTTTTGAGCCTTACTGACTAATGAAAGGATTAGTGGCCTGTTCTCACTTCAATCCAACACCTGGGTCATTCTACAATTGGGATGGAACATCTGTTGTTTAGATTTTAATGAAATTTTGCTAAAGATTCCTAAAGGTTTTTGTATGTGTGTTTGTGTGTATGTGTTTATCTTGCCATAACACCATAGTGACAAGTTAAAAATAGTGATAATTGTTTTTATGTAATATTGCTAATATTGATGATTCTGAATAATATTATATCTTATATTTTTATGATAGGAAAGTGAGTGACATCATTTGACGTTGCTATTGTAGAATGACCCACCTGTAATATTTCAGAAAAATGTGTTCTTTGTACAGTATATTAGCATCCATATATGTTCGTTACCTGTGGACAGGTTTTCTGCACAGTTGTGCTACAGATTAGAGTTTGTACAGTATGGCAGCTCCCTTTTAGTTTGCATAAACCATGTAGTATAACCAAGTAATGTTTTTAATACCCCCTTCATGAACTTGTTTGTGTCAATCAGTTGTTGAGGCATAATATGGAGAGACAGATGTGTCTTGTTACACAACAGCATGAAAGATTTCATTTAAAAAACTGGCATGCAGCATTAATCTCTACCTGGACTGTGGAAATTTCATGTGTGTGTGTGTGTGTGTATCACAGCGGCTCTAAAGCCCTTTCTCATTACAGTGATGAGAGAGTGGTAATGACCATCCGAACCCCTGCAGCGGTCCGACACATCTCCCCGTGAGAGTGTGAGACCCTGCCAACATCTCATGTGCCGTGCTGCCGAAGGCAGCTGTCTGAATAATAAATTCAGTGTCTGGCACCATCCATTCCAATCAGTCAAACAATGGATTGGGCAACAGTATCTATTTACAACCCTGATTAAGAGTTGTGTTGGGTTGTTATTTCCCCCAGAGACATGAATGTCATGTCATCCATTTCATTACTTCACCGTCTAGAAGACAAAATTGAGATACTCAAGAGATCTCACAGAGATTTTTCTCTCTTATGGTTCCAAATCCTTTTTCTCATCATTTCCTCACAGGATATCAGTCCAAACATTTCAGAATGGGCTGAACGTCTAGGCCTTATTTCGAAAAGGCTAATTGTAGTAATTAAAGAACATGTTGTCACATGTTTCTCTGAGACTATTGGCCCTAATTGCTTTGATGAAGAAGAGCAGACCTCTCTTCGCCTGTACACGTATCATTTAAACACATTTATAATCATTAAGATTTAATTAGGAGCCTTTGTCCGGGAAATAATGTGTCTCTTTGCTTCACGCTCTGCTCACAGGCATGTGAGTGGCTAATTCAGTCTCTTTATGTGTCCTAATTTTTTATCATGCAAAAAAAGAAAAGACCTTCCTGAATGGAATATAGAGCAGTGTGCATTTCATTGTTGAACAAGTGAACTTAACAATAAAACTAATTTCACTGAATGGTGACGAATGATTCATGCAGGAGGTTTGTTCATAGTGGCTCTTACTGTAAATTGGGTTAAATAATGTAATGAGCATGTTTCATGCCTGCTGGTTGATACAGGGGGTTTAGAGAGGTTTATAAGTTATCTCTGTGCTGTTTTGGGATCAAGTTGTGGAAAGTGTCTTGAGCTGTGACTCAGATTTCAGATTTCTACTGAATTGGAACGCCAGTCATACACAAAGTTCTACAAATTCATGACAAATTACTGAAACTTTACAAAAATGTTAACCAGATGACTTTACTGATAACTATAAACACAATGTCTCTCTGGCCTCTGTATGTTTTGAGAGACCCGTCCAGTCTGACAAAGCAATATTAGACATTTTTCTACCATAAGGCCAGTGTGAGCCAGGGCTATGAACTGCTCAGCTGGGGTTAATAGCCTTCGGACGTCGAGCCGCAAGACCAAAATCAATCTGCATTCCCACCATCGGGCCAATAGTCCTACAGCGTTGCCTGAAAACCTGCCCTTAATACACCATCCTGGTGCCAACATTACACAACCCACCCATTTCACAAGCAAGAGGGAAACAAGCTGGAGACAGACTGGTATCAGACTCTGGAGACTAGCTAGCCCTTGAAATGAACACGGATTTGTACAGTGCCCACATTTTCTTATTTAATTTTTCCCAGACCTGTACCGTTGTGCGCTGGATACACAACTTGCCAAGTTCGGAGACAATATGCTTAATCATGTCTTCGTTTTGGCAGATGCCACCAATCTGATGTTGCACATTTTCATCAGCCCAAATATTTAGAAGAGTCCTGATTTTGTCAACTGACCATTACTGACGATTCTCCATTTTCCGTTGATCTGTTGAGGTAACCTGGAAGCTACACTCACTGAGCACTTTATTAGGAACACCTGTACACCTATTTATTCATGTGATTATCTAATCAGCCAATTGTGTGGCAGCAGTGCAGTGCATAAAATCATCAGCAGATATGGGTCAGGAGCTTCAGTTAATGTTCACATCAACCATCAGAATGGAGAAAAATGTGATCTCAGTGCTTGTGACCCTGGCATGATTGTTGGAGCCAGATGGGCTGGTTTGAGTTTTTCTGTAACTGCTGATCTCCTAGGATTTTCACACACATAGAGTTTACTCAGAATGGTGCCAAAAACATCCAGTGAGTGGCAGTTCTGCGGATGGAAATTACTTGTTGATGAGAGAGGTCAACGGAGAATGGCCAGACTGGTTTGAGCTGACAGAAAGGCTAAGGTAACTCAGATAACCCCTCTGTACAATTGTGGTGAGCAGAATAGCATCTCAGAATCCACAACAGGTCAAACCTTGAGGCGGATGGGCTACAACAGCAGAAGACCACACCGGGCACTTTATTAGAACCATAGTGTTCCTAATAAAACTCTAAGTGAGTGTATATATGAAAAATTGGGAAATTAGTATCTTGGTGCTGAAACCTCTGACCTGACTCAGCGAAACTCCACCGTTGACACTGATTTCGCCTCAATCCCCAGTTGGCCTTCTTTGCCCAAGGGTAATAGGTGGGCCAAAGGCCACTGGCTGTTGGCCCTGTGGAGGCAAGATGAAGCCATGGAAGCGACAGTGGAATCGCAACTGGCCCCGGCAGTTATTTGGCACAATAGTGGAAACGCGGCTAATGACTCAACCAATGGCATGAGCTTGGTGCGGGACTATCTGTTTAATTGATCAGATGTGGGGCGTATTCGGAAAGCTGTATTGAATACAATGGCAATTTTTGCAATTCTGTTCTGTGGTGCTAGTTGCACAGAAATTACACATATCAACTTTAAATATATTCTACAAAAATAATATAATTTTAGAAATATGTATAACCCAAGGGATGTAATTTTAAAGTAATTTCAGTAGAAGTCAATAACTGTAATCTGATTTCAAAATTTAAAATGTAATGCATTATACTACTTTTTGATTTAATTTAATAGGAATCACATTACACCAAACCCTGCAAATTTGATAATGGTTTCAGCTACCAATAAGACTGTTGTAAAATGTAAGCATTTTATCATGTTGAAATCCATTCCACAGATTTTTCCTGAAAATCAGTGTGGAAAATGGTGAAAAAAAAAAAAAAGTTGGGCCTTATATGTAACTGACTCTGGTTGTGTGGAAAGTAGAGCACATTGGATTGTGGAAAGCATTTTTTTATTAGGTGTGTTTTGGTTGTATACTGTGAATTTTGGTAAAGTGAGTTGTTGGTCAGAGGTAGGTTGTAGGGCATCCGGGTATTCCATGCACACAGAAATTTAACACATCCTACTCTGCATCGTATGCAAACTACATACAATAGTACGAGTAAAGAGAAATTTTCAAAATTGGTTTGATTAATCAATGGCAGACATGGGGCGTATTCAGAAAGCTATTTAAAAACAGTATTTACCAATAGTTAGGACGAATTGCATGCATACCAATTGCAAACCGTATTGGAGTTCACATGTTGATCTTTATTTTTTTGTTTAGCAGTAAAAAAAAAAAATTATGTAAACTTTTTTTTAAAACATGATACATTTACTTAAGAAAAAAAACTGCATTAGATATAAAAATTTGATTGCACAAAAATTTTTTTGAATTACATTTATTTATTCTTTTGCCGATTGTCATATAGATTTTATTTTATTTTTTTATTTTCTTGTTTAAAGCATGAATCTAACATAATTTAATTTAAGCAAGTATACTGCTTAACATAATAATTTTTACAGTGAGTGGACTTGAATGTGGGGTACTACAGATCAGAAAACCATTTTCACACCAACCACATAAACCGAATTCAGACATCAAATGGATTCGTGTCCACACCAAAAGCTGTAGTGTAAGCTGACTGGAGGCCTAAACCCTTTGATCTTATTCTGACCTGAATCTCAGCTTCCCCTCTCCCTCCACTCACCTAATTCTCTCCTTTCTCTCCTCCATCATCCATCCATCCATCTTATACTCTTCCTCCCCACTGTCTCTCCTCCTCTCTTCATGTCTCCTCCACGGGCCGCCACTGACAGTGAATTTACATCCAAAATGACAAACAGGCAAATGGGAACGGCAGCCGGTGGCAACATGACCAAGAGCACCAGCATCGGCGGGGACATGTGCAGTCTGGAAAAGACCGATGGGAGCCAATCAGACACTGCCGTGAGTCTAGTGGGTATCGATGACAAAAAACGGCGTTCCAGCATCGGCGCAAAGATGGCTGCGGTCGTGGGGTTGAGTCGAAAGAGTCGCAGCGCCTCCCAGCTCAGCCAGACAGGTAGGAGTTCAGTGATCAGTGTTTGTCTGTCCGTCTGACTGTCTGTCTGTCTGTCCAAATGTTTGTCTCTAACTCTGCATCCTTTATTTTGTTTTCGTTTGCTTTCGCTTGTATGTTCTTCTCAACTTTAATGATCACAGAAAGTACTTTTCTTTAATCAGCTCTTATAACTCTTGTCTATCACCTTTTCCAGCCTGTTTCTTTAATGATTAAATTGGGTCGGGTAAAGGACCAAGGACCACCAGTTACTCTTTTATTGGTAAATGAGTGTCTTTATTCTCTTGTATTTCATACCTCTCTTTCTTTCTTTTTCTGTTTCTCTGAAGTAACACAAGTTCACCAACTATTTTCAGTTCTTTTTGATGTTGAGTGTGTCATTAATGAATCTCCAACTGCTTAAAGTTTGAATGATTATCTGCTGTTGCAGAGGGCTGTTGTAGTGTATAATTAATTTGAAATGTTGATGTTGTATTATGTTACTTAATTTGAAATGGCAGGTTGCTGATGCATCTTTCTGTTATGTCATGTTTGGTTTGAACTATGTTACAGTGTCCACATTACTCATTAATATAATGAATTACAAATATATTGGTGGAAGCTCTGGGCTGGTATCCCAAAGCATGTAAATTCAAAACCTGGAAGGGGCAGCCTATAAACCCTTAAACAAAACCACAGGTTCCTCCATGGGTACTGTCTGAAATATAAATGTATAGTACATCAGTACGGAAGCATCTGCGAACATATAATGAACTGTAGATGTGGACACTGTAATATATACGTAGAGTGTGACCTCTTGCTTTGATTGTTGATTCCCAGGTGCTGCAATCTTGAACAAATCTCTCAGCACACTGCTGATGTCACATGCAAACAAAACTGGTGCTTTTCTGCCCGTCTACTGCAATAACATGTTCTAACATATTTCTAACTTTATACTGTACAGTGTGTGTTTTGGACACATAACACCATTAATCCATGGATTTTGGACCAAGGTAAAACCATGGTTTTCTTGGAAGTACCTTGGATCACCATGAAAATACCATGGTACATAAATATAATTATCATTCATGGTATGTCAAAGTACCATGACATTACCTTTTCTTTTTTGTTTGTTTGTTTGTTTGTTTTATTAATAATGTTTTGTTTTTGTTTTTTTACATGTACCATGGTACATTTGTGGTTTATGGACATTTCTCATGGTTACACAACAATGCTTTGGACATGGTACCATAGTAATAGCATAATTTATTTATGGACATGGTATTAGTAATACCAGTTTTGAGTCTAGTAATTCCATGGCATTTGGACATATACCATAATAATTCCAATTTGTTTTGGACATTTACCATGTTATTGAAATCATAAAAATATAAATCTTTATCATTCAGTACCATAGTATATATCAGATTACCATGGTATTACCATGCTTTCTTGGATATGATACCATAGTAATATAACAATTTTTACATGTACCATAATAATACCATTTTTCGGACATATGCCATGGTAATTTCATGGGTTTTGAACATATACCATGGCAATACAATGTTTCATTGGAAGATTATTATACCTTCTAATGCCTAATACCTTGGACGATCATGTAAATACCATGGTACATGAGTATGATTATTATTCAGTACCATAGTATACAGTATATCAGAGTACCATGGTATTTCCTAGTTTTTTTGAATATTCAACCATAGTAGTAATATGCTTGTCTTTTTTAATACAGCATGGTAAGTTTGTGGTTTGTTTCATGATAATGCCATATTTTTTTGGACATGGTATCATAGTTATACCACGATTGTGACATGTACTGTGATAATACCACAACGGACACATAATTTAATGGTTTTTGGACACATGTATCATGGTAAAACTATGTTTCTTTAGAGAATTATACCTTATAATTAGTGCTGTCAGAATTAACGTTAATGCATGCGATTAATGAAAGTTTAACGCGTTACATTTACCCTTAATGCAACATAAGCACTGGTGTTAAGGGCAGAAACTTTGTAACGTGTCTGCTCGGAATCATTACACTGACGCACACGCCACAGTGCCAGAGCCCTTCTACCAAGGAGAGCCTTGAAGCTTAGCATAAAACAGCATAATGTGGCGGTCCCATAGACATTGTATGGGCGGAAATGTCTTAACACGCTAGTTGACTGTTACGCTCTCTCCTATGATAGAGCCGTGGAGGTTGTTATTTCAGTAAATAAAAGAATCTATGACAGCGCTTCCCTGTCAGTGATAAAATGATGGAGAAAGGAGCTCTTAACACAAATTTGATGTACAAACAAGCCCAGATGGAACTGTGATGGAAATCAAGTATTTTTCAGCCTATGTAAGGCACGTTTTTATAACCACAGAAGCACACCAAATCTTAACTATCACCAGCTTAACGATTGCTGTAACAAAGCAGATAGCCACATTCTACTGCCAAATTAATATTGTGCAGGATAAGAGTTTGAGATTTAATTCCCATTGCAATGAATATGCAATCTGTCTGGGGACTAGTTCTTTCAATTAGTTAAACTCCTACTTAGACTTTGAGAAATGTTTAATGTTACTTTAATTGGTGATATTTTAGTGCATTGTCTTTATATTGTGGAAGGCTTTGTTTGGAAAATGTTAATAAAGCATTATATTGCTATATAATGTTTTGTATTCTTTCCTAAGATAGAAATAAATTAATTTTGACAAGAAAAAAAGCATATATAGTGTCAAATTTCAGCACTTTTAAAATCCGCTATTAATCGCAATTAACTACAAAAACATAATGCGATTAATCGCAATTTTAAAAAATGTTAATTTACTGACAGCTCTACTTATAATACCTAATTCCTTGGACTAACATGTAAATACCATGGTAAATAAATCTGATAGTTATTCAATACCATCGGCATTACCATCTGAATACCATACCACATCAGTACTTTTCTGTAAGGTTATACACTAGTAATTCTCATAAGCATAATCAAATATTTTTTGCAGTACACAGCACTCTTAAGACATCTTCTCATTCCTTTTACAGATTACTGATTATTCTTTACAGTGCAGCATCTATGCAAAGCCTTCCATTCTCTCCAATCTTCCATCTGTCTATAATTTACATGGTGGTTACTGTATGTAGGCACATAAATATCATGTCTACCTTTTGGTGTGCAATTCCACTTTGTTTATACTGCGGTCAGTTGATTTCCTGCTGCGTGTAACCCACGCTCATCTTCTAATTACATTGGCTGACTCCTGTCTTTTCAGTGTAAATGGTGGCGTGCAGGTAGATCACATGGCTAAAAAAAACATAGACTGTCAGGCGGCACATGCTCTGCCTGCACATGGCAGGTTGTCAGCAGTGTTTTAATAATTTCGGCTGGTTGCCAGGGGCTGTACCACTCCATAATGTCTCATGGGGTGCATTCAGTCTTCTGTGATATCTTTGAGCATCGCTGCACTGACAGCACTTCTGCTTACAAAAAAAAGGACAAACACTCAGACAGCAGGCCGTTTTTATTTGAAAGAAAATTGTTGGTTTAAATTTTTTGGCAACCTAGTATTTTTTGTAATTACTTGAAAGCTGATGTTTTTATTTTTTGGGATGTTAAAATACTTAGTAATATCCCACAAAGGTGTGCTATTACTTTTCCAAATGATCATACTTAAGATTCTTCAACTGGTGGGCAATAAAATGGGTAAACAAATCCTATAGACTTTCATTGGGACCAGAATATGTGGGCTCTTTTGACTTGTGCCAGTAGGAAACCACCAACCAATGCCATAGCAACCACTCAGAATTCCCTAGCAACCGCATACCAACGCCCTGGCAACCACCCACAACTCGCTAGCATCATAACAGCAACTTTTGCACTGGCAAGCACCATTCAGATTTTCTTCAAAAATGGTAAAAAATCTAGTTATTTGTTTAATTCCATTTGGTGCTGCTTATGGCATCGAAATTATGCACTTCACCTTTGACTGCAATGGATTTGCAGTGTCTGTAGGGCTATTGTAGTCTAAAATATGGTGCATTAGGTAACATTTATATTTCATAGTTATTTAACAAATGCTTGCGACATAAATGATTCTCTTACTCTTTTAAGAAGAAGAAGAAGAAACAAAGTCAAGTGTGTACATGCAGCAAGTTCCGGTGTGCTGTTATATTTAGCATTTTAGAGTCTGCTTAAAATCATCTTCAATAAGATGGTACGGCTTCACCAAGCACAGTAAATCAGGTCTGGCCAGGATGTGCTGCTCTAAACACACTCACATACAAACTCTCCCAAGATGCAAATCATAGAGTGTATCAATATTTCAGGCAGAGCTTTTAGATGCAGGCTTTTGAAATCTCAAAGCCGAGTCCAACTCGCCGACTGCTTTCTGCTTCACTTTGTTGTGCTTATTTCAGAAAGCCTGGCAGTGTCTTAGTGAGGGCATATAGCACAGATAAATGTTTCAAAAAAAGATTATTCTGTTTTTTTGCTGTGTAAAAGAGATGATTTTGTGTGTTTTGAAATACACACACAAACTGGAATGCAGAATACCACCCAGAGTGCTCTCCTCTGCCTCCAGTTTTTACCATCAAGACTTTATTCATGCACGCAGATACATACTATAAAAGGTCTGTGTGTGCATTTTTATTTAAAGTTGGTGCTATTTTTGTGATTGTTGCAAATTACCCCTAGTTTAATAATGCATTAAGGTAAGATATTACTTAAATAATATATGTGATATGGTGCTATATTGCAATGGTTCTGGTGGGTCGTGACCCTAAAATGGTTCGCAGGTCTGTTCTGATAGGGTCCCGGACAGCATGGAAAAAACAATGATAAATGCAACTAACCAGATAATCATGTTAGGGTAGCAAAATGAATAGGACTATAAACGTTTAAATAGGAGAAGAAAATTGAAGTCTATGAAGGGCAAAATTCATCAAAATTCAATCATTACACAAATATTTAAAGGTGTCATGAAATGCTCTTTTTTATTTTATTATCTTCTCTGAGGTCCACTGATAATGTTAGTAACGTTTTTTTTTTTTGCACCAGAACAGTCATAATTTAGTAATATATGATCAATTCCCACCCTGTCTCTGGCCCTCTGTCTGAAACACTCGGTTTTGGCCTAAGCGCCTCCTTAAAACTTCAATGTAAACGCCCACTGTTATGATTGGCTAACATCATGCAGCCCCTCAAATACAGACATATTTGAAACTCAATCGGAAGAGAATGAACAAGCTCCACAATATTATAAAACAAAATTTCAGGGTTTACACTTAACGCACATCCAACACATTGCATCCAGAAATATTACACTGTTCACCTCATGCACAACTGTTAACACTCAGCACCATAAACTATCAAATAGTCAAGACATATGAAATATTCATGAATGAAATGGTTTACTTATGTATTTGTAACTTAGGTCCAAGTGTTTTTAATTGCCCCATCCTTCAAAATAAGTTCCTTTGCAAAGCTTGAATTGTATTATGACTGGTTCACAAGCCATCCACGCTGATATGAGCTAAAAAACAACAACATACAATCCAGGCTGATATGAGCTGAAAAAAATGCACATACATAGTTCAAAGCGCAGTGAATAGACGCACACACATACAGTGTCACATAGCTGGAAATGCATCGAAACAGTCAAAGAAGTCCATTTAGTGCATGTTTCCATATGACAACCATTAAAAATAGCACAGATGGGCACGAGAACGTATCGGGAACGTTATTGTGCTCAAAACAGCTAGACCTAGAGCAGCTGAATGAAACTGAATGGCTTCTTCTTTTGAGAGTTGTAACATGACACTGCGTCTTTTAAAAGAAGCTCAGATACATGACAGAGGTCAATGACGTCTGTCTAATGCATGTTTATATACAAAAATAATTCAAAATTGTCCAGATGGGTCCCCTTTGGTGTTCAGGAATAGTTAGGCCACACTAGGCCTATTTGTCCTGCTCTCTCTCAGTTTACAAACTGAATCACCAGTGGGTGGGGCCAAGGATACAATGAGGTTAAATAGATGTTGATGCTTTTTCACTGTAGAGGCGGTCATTAATTAATGGGCCCCCAAATGATATATGGAAGTTGCGGAAGTAGAGAAAGAGTCATTTTTGCAGCTTGGTTTCAATAAATGCTTTTATTGCTTTGGGGATTAAGTTTAGAGTTCTGAAATGTAAAGTATGTTTTTATAGTACAATGACCTCTTATATGTCAAAATTTCAAGGGAAATGTTATTCCTCATGACATGACCCCATTAAATTAATTATTAAATACATAAAATGAAATCATAAAAATACTATAAAATCATTAAATTAATAATTAAATTACTAAATAAACACAAATTATAAATAAATCCAAAATGTGCTTATTTCATTTTAGCACTAATTTGCCACTATTTTTATTTTAGCATTATATATTTGGGTTGGTTTTTCATTAAATATATAAATATTTATTTAATTATTTAATTTTGAGTGATTTGGCCATCAATAGAAGTTGACTTAAAAGGTTTTTTTCCTATTTTATTCCTGAGTGAAACAGGATATCATTGAGAAGAAAAAATGTTTTAGGGTAGAAATCGATTTTATACATTGGGAATTGTAAGGATCATTAAAAGCAGGCATTACATGCTGGTTGGAGGGGAGGAGGTTGGAAAAGTAAGCGATTTGTAACATCAACCAAAAAGGAATGTCATTTCAGAGACAGAGCAATTTATAAAATTTGCTAAAAGATGACAAGGACAAACACTGTTTTCTTCAGAATAATGTGCACCGATAAATTGTTCACAGTAAGACTGGAAATGTGCATAAAGAAAGTAAATAGGGTCAATTTTCATTTCATGTTGACTTTAATTGATATACAGTACACTGCTAGGTGAACAGGTGTATTTTAGCATAGCTGAAATGCTGTATTGACCAATCAGCATCCAGAACCAGAACTATGCATTTTGTAATTATGTATTCATGTGGATTTTGTTTTACCTCCATATTGGAGATTTTTTTAGCATATCTCAGTGCTGCAAGTGTCCAGCCGTGCTCATATAAGACCGCTGGAGTCCTACAGACTGCTTTAATTAATCTTTCATGACAAGTTCTGGAGGAGAGAGCTTCATGGAGCTCAAGCCTGGCGCCTTTATTCATGACCAAGCTGAATTATCGTTCTGATTTATGGTGCTCGATTATTCCTCGCCGGGTTCAGGAGAACTGAATTCTTTTGTAATTATACCCAATGCTCCACGGCGAACCATCTCACATCTACTTTCTGCTGAGCTGCCACTGCCCTGAAATCTGTGTCAGCAAAACGCTACAACAGCGGCAATAGTTGCAAGCACAGAAGAAAATGTCTGATGTTTGTTGCTCTCTGCAAAATTTTATATGCCCACCCTGGCAAAACTGAACCTCTATAAACCACAACCCAGAGGAAGATTTTATTGCTGGTAGCTTTATTATTTATGGTTTGGGACACTTAATGGAGTTCTCAGTTTTTATTTTTCATTTCATATGTTTCAGTATCAACTTTCTCTCATATGACACAAATGAGACAGTTGTTGACATACAGAACAGAGCTATAACAATTAATCTGGATAACATAGCTTGGATAACTGAGCACAATTTGAGACATTGTTGAGATCTCGTAAGAAACTCTTGAGAGGACATTTGATGGTACTTATTTTCTCAGGAGAAATATATGAGAAGCAGGATTCTCAAGCAAAAGTCTCCATTTGGTCTCCATTAAATCGCATTGCTGTCTTGGAGAAACGTTTGAGATATGCCTGTGATCTCATTTGTGATTTTTCTTTCCTATGGGATTATATTGTGATAGAAGAAATGTATTGCTCAGAGGTTAAAAGTCTTAAAGTAGTTCTTAATTATGTTTTATTTAAATATCAACTTTGTCTCAAGTGTTTCTCACCAAATTCTTCAGGAGAAATAAAAATAGAAATGAGACAATGGTTGGCATACATTAAGAGTATAGAGATATCAAATTAATATGAATAACTTGGTCTTGAAGGAATTATATGAGAAATGTTTGAGATCATATTTACATTTTTGACTTTTGATTGCAGACTTTGGGATCTCTGGAAATTTGAGCACAGTTGAGGCATTGTTGAGATCTCTTCTGAAACTCTACAGGAGACACATGTGAGTTTACTGGGGTCTTCTTCCAAAAGGAGAAAAATCTAAGCAGGAGACTCAATTTGTTCTGGTCTGTTGCTATCTAGAAGAAACAATTTTATATTTTGATATTTTTCTCTCTTCTCTCCTATAAGAAGATAGCAAAGATCTCACACCCACAGCTGATGTCTCTCTCTTCTGCAGCATTATAAAAGATTTACCAAAATCCCACTGGCTCCTAATGCTTCTTGGGAGAGCTGATACCACTGGTGTGCCCATCTGTGTAATCGATGTAATCTCATCCGTGTGCCCTTAACCTTCAGTACTGGAGCCTCCTTAGCTTGCACGATTCTCATGCAGGGCACATATGCTGTTGTCTCCTATGTCCCCTGTATTACAAAGGCGAGACGTTTAAGTACATGTTTAACTGACAAGGAGGACATTTTTACTTGTAAGGCAGTCTGCAGCAAAAAGCCCAAGATGGGAGTCTGCTTGCAGTACCTGGCCATCAACGTCGCTCTTCTAATGTGCGCACTTGTAAGAAAAGCTCTAAATAGATGCAGACACTACGATACATTTCAAAATGGTTGTAATCTCGCTGATCAGTCATCAGGTTTGCAGACTGTCACCAACAAGCAAGAAAAAGCAACAAGAAACAGCCAATAAAATTGCAATAGGAAGGTGTGCAAGAAGAGGACAAGGCTGTGGGAAGTGGGAGTCAAAAAAAGAACGTATTTTTCGGTTCGGTGCCAATCAGCAAATATTTTCTCCTAGCGAATCTCACACTGATCATACTGTAAATTCGGCGACAGGAGTTCAAAAATTCTGCTGCAGAAATCAGTTTGTGCCTACCGAAATTCTAACTACTGCCCCCAGTGGCCAAAGCTGGAAGTGTTGTTGACCAATGTCCACAGAGTGGCGCCATAAGGGAGTTGTATTTTTTGTTGCATATGATGCAGTAGTCAGCAGTTCATATTTTATTAACCCTACCCCCTAACCCAACCCTGAACCTAACCATCACTGGAGTATTGCCCTTACCATTACCATTACTTCCTGGTTTCCATGGGACCAGAACCTGTGTCTCGGAGATTGCTCACATATTGCAATCATCAGTAACGTCACTGGGAAAGGTGAACACAATTGAATAGATGCAAAAATGTCTGATTAGGGATGGAGCTTGTCAGTAATTCAGCAGAATTGGGTCGATTTCAGGGTACATGAACATTCAGAAGAAGCATATGGATTTCTTGTGTCAAATCTTAAATTTGATAGCTAGTAACCCATTCTAGGTTGATATACTAGAAAATTGTAAACACTATGTTTATGAAAACATTGCTTTTTTAATTTGAGAATTCTGACCAGCCCAACATAGCAACATTGGCCTAACCAATGGTGTGAGTTTGGAGCAGGACTACCTGTTAGCTATTCCATACCAATCCGGGCTGGTTGGCACGGTTACGGTTTCTTTTTCTGCTGTGGTGCTGAACATTTCTCTGTCCTGAGGGTGGTTAGTTAACCGTGCTGAGAAATCTGGGTCAGGAATGGTTTATAATCCAACCGTAATGTACTGTGCTCAAGTCGAGAAGCTACTGGAACAGTTACCCAAAGTGCTCAGAATTGTTTGGCCCGATGGTGGGAAACCACTTTAAGTTATTACTTCTCTAGTACTTTCCCACAAATCATTTGTTCTCACATTTTAATGTTACTAAACACACACACAACCATTTAAAAAATATCTCCCAAAGAAAATTTTCTCTTAATTACCTCTTGCCTCTTACAGTCCTTTTTATAGATCATTTCCCATTATGTCTTTCATACTGTCTTTCTCACATATTTTTCTGAGGATTCATGTTGTGTTGTTCATTTCCTCAGCAATGTGTTTTTGGAGATGGCCAGTTTGGAAAAATATTATGCACACTTGAAAAGCATCTTTGACAGGCACTTTAAACCTTTCCTCAGTCCGTTTCCAGAGACATTACTTTGAGGGAGAGCAGAAGGGACATCAAACCTGTAGACTTCTCACTGACAGATGGTGGGTAATGCAGCTTTGTAGGGGATGGAGAAAAATGTTCACAAACCATCTTGGTGGCCAGCTTGTTTAGGTTCCTCGCTGGCAAACTGACTATGGATGTCAAAGGAACCATTTCTTCTGTACTAAGGCCATGGCCACACTTATCTGTTTAAAGGGATAGTTCACCCAAAAATGAAAATTATCTCATCATTTACTCGCCCTCATGCCATCCCAGATGTGTATGACTTTCTTTCATCTGCTGAACACAATTGAAGAATTTTTGAAGAATATCTCAGCTCTGTAGGTCCATACAATGCATGTAAATGGGCACCAACATCATTGTTTTCCATCATTACCAGTCTTCCTACAGTATAGGTAATACTAGGGCCAGAAAACCACCCTAGACATTGAGGGGTACTGCCCCAGTATTCAGAGAATTGATCAAAAGGTGTGGGTTTTTCAATGGTTAATTCTAAAATTTTTACCATTGGTGCCCCCTGATCCATAAAAAATATGTGGTTACGTCCTTGGGTTTTACTGACTTCCAACTCAATTCAGTACCCTAATTGATAAAATTCTCTCATATTGTTATCGACAACTGAAATTGTGGTATCGTGATGACCCTAGAATGACCGTGCAGATTAGGAACAGATACAAAACACAGTTTAGATGATGTTGTAGTTTATGTTGAGACATGAAACACTGGGAGCTGGCAGACCTCTGGCGCTGAGTTGAGTTATGACCTTGCTAAGTTGAGCTTCTCTCAAGAGTGTTTACAAAAACAAACAAAAAAGAGACAAAGTGTGCAGACAGAAGCTTTTTAGCATAGCCTGTGATGTTTGGAGTGTTTCCAAGCAAAGGTCAAATACGATGGCTTCCTTAACTTAATGCAGTCAAAGCTTTTCAGACTGACCTGCAATTAGTAGCTTGGCAGAACACCATGTGAAACCTGTCATTTGATTGAAAAACATTCTACACGGATAAAGAACATTTAAGCAGCTTCTTTCTGCCACGCTTTTGAAATTTGTCTTTCTAAAAGATTCAGACTAATCATCAGTGTTGGGGAATAGTTAACTTAAAGTAACGACACTACTTACTCTACATTTTTCAATAGTGTGACTGAAACCAAGCTATTTTCACAGTAGTGTAGCTTTTCCAGTAACGAGCTCCATTTTCCAACGAGTAGCGCTGTGGCATCACAAAATGCTACATTTGTCACATTGTATTGCAAATGCAGCAGTGGAGCTGAGGGAGTAATTAAACACTCTGACCTTAACTGTCCTCTTTTTCATGTAGTGCTGAGTTAATGTAATCATTTGAACTGATTAATGTAAATAAACTAATTCCCATATATATTTAGCATTGTGAACTCTTATTCATTGTAGTGAGTCGGTTCTTTCAGATGGTTCATGTAAATGAGTTCACATAAATGATTCACTGATTCACTTGATTCCTGCACAGCCTTAAAGGGACTTTGCCTTCTTTTTTTAATCAAAATATTTAGTGTATTGCTGCTGTTTATAAATATATTTCAATTCACATAAAATAGGTTTTCTTCTAATTTGTTAGTGTTTATTAAGTATACATTTATGTTCAGTTTATTATAACCCTATTTGTGTAACCCTTATGAAAATGTACCATGGTTTTACTATAGTAATATTGTTGTAACCATATAGTAACCGTGGTTTTACTATAGTTATATGTAGTAACCATGATTGTATTAACCATGGTTAATTTTGTGGTTACTATGGTTTTACTACAAATACTATGGTTAAAATATGATTACTATTGTAAAACCATAGTTATTTCCATATGGGAATGTCACCCCGATAAAAATATAAAAGGTGATATTATTGAATTAAATAGTATCATCCAATTGTTATACAGTATATATAAACATTTTCTTCTTGAAATAGCTTCAATATAGTTAAATTTTGTTAGTAGCCGGTAGTGTAGCTAACTATATTTTTAAAAGAGTAGCTTGACTGTAGTTTAATTACTTTAATTATGAGTAGCTTGTAAGAGTTTCAGAGTAGCTTCTCCAACACCGCCATCATATTTTCCCCATCATACATATAGTGTATATATATATATACAGTACTGTGCAAAAGTCTTAGGCACATAAGATGTTTCACAAAAGCATTTGTCTTAAGATGGTTATTTATATTTTCAGCTTTAGTGTGTCAACAGGGAATATAAATGTTAGACTCCCAAACATTACTTTTGCAAATAGAAATGATTAGAATAGAAGAACAGGGAGCCCTGCAACAGATGTCATGTCTCTGACAAAGCTCCCCACTGAACATTGTGTTAGTCTGAGATTACATAAAGAGACAGAAGCAATTGAGACAGCCTAAACAGATAGAAGAACTGTGGCAAATTCTCCAAGAAGCTTGGAACATCCTATCTGCCAACAACCAAGAAACACTGTGTCCAGATGTACCTAGGAGAATTGGGGCTGTTTTAGAGGCAAAGGTGGTCACACTGAATATTGATTTAGCTTTTTTATGTTTACTGGACTTTGTATGACATTAAGTGATAAATGAAAACTATTTATGGCATTATTTTAGAAGACATCCTCACTATGCAACATTTTTCACAAGTGCCTAAAACTTTTGCACAGTACTGATATATATATATATATATATATAATGGGTGGCCAAGAACCACCCATTTAGACAGGAAGAGACTGACTGACATGTAAAGTGACCTAGCAGAGTTTGTTTTGTTTATATTTGTCATTTATGGGCAGGGTTATCTGAAATAGATTATTTAGACTGGTGTATATAATAGACTGGTGCGAAAAAATTACAATATTCATTCTATTCTGTGCAGGTGCTCTTATTCTGACAAATTTTATTATTGTGTTAACTGCATATTTTTTCTCTCATTTAATTAAATGAATCTCACAATTTAATTCAATTTCACATTTGCAGTCCTAAATTTAAGGCATTGCTCGGTCAAATAAGGCAAAATGTGGCTGTAGAAAATAGCACATCTTCTTTATCTTCCACTGTGACAAACGCAGTTACCTGACACAAACAAGAGCGTGTCACATTCTCTGTAGCCATGGTGATCTGTGCTAGCTGCAGATTTTCCTTTGATCCCTTTTTCCACGGCCCCCGCTCATCCCCTTTCTAGACACTATGCAAATGAACGGTACTCAGAAGCTAAATTGTGACTCCTGTCACATTCCGTCATTCCTGAGGGTAAACGAAAATATGTTGAGATGAAACAATATTTTATCTTAGTCTGAGGCATGATCTCAGCACATTTTTTTGGCTTGATGAGGATAATTAGTCTCAGTGGGGCTTTATGAGTATGTGTGACCGTAGATAAGCTGGTTCTGTTCTCTCCAGATTTTGTTTGGTAGGCTTCATTTTTTACCAAACCTTACATTAGGGCTTTCACATTTGAAATTGTTAACCCAGGGTCCTCCTTAATCCTGAGTAATGAAATCCTGGATTATCTTGTTTCATGATTCACACTATTCATACTTTACCCTGGGTTAGTTAGTTACCCTGGGTATTCATGTTCCAAAATTTCACACTTTACATTCATAAACCCCAGGTTAATGTTCTTATTTGCATATTTACCGTGTCAAGAGCAATACCCTTACAAAAAAACTAGAGTTCTGGCAAACTAGCCACAAACTTGCCACAAATTTGCCATGCGTTATTTTCACATGCAGATGAGCTTGTGATCCACCACAAATGTTTGCAGCTCTTTACCAATAGTGGTGAACCTGCAGCAAATCTTTGGCAACAATGGACAATTTGCCGCAAGTTTGCCGCAAAGCTCATTTGCATGTGAAAATTATCAGTGGCGAAATTGTCGCAAGTTTGCTGCAAATTTGCCATGAACTCTCGATTTTTGTGAGGGTTATTGAACGAATACAACTCGCGACGGACACAAACCTGCCAGTGGAGCTGTTCTTCTGTGGAAATGTAAAGCAAATCAGCTCTGTTTGTCTTTTGTCTTCTGAAACAGACTACGAAAACACACGAAAAAGAATACTATCTCTTCATCGCGCCAATTATCGTGTTTGCCGTCCATGTTCGACGTACAGGTTGTGAAAGTTTTGCGACTGTATAAAGCTCATAAATATTAAATGAGGTAAGCACTGAAGCATTATTTGAATATGGAATCTAATGTTCCTTGATCTTTTGAGATTAGAGTTCATTGTACTATGAAAACATTCTGTAGCTTTCTAGTCGCCAAACCATGTACTATTCCTGGCTGTGTGTAGCACCTGCAACTCTGCATGTCCTTCCGAAGGATCCTGATTTTAGAAACGGGTGATTGAACTTGATTCCTGGTCGCTTCAGTCCGACCTTTACTTGTTGTGCAGAACATTTCAGTTTGGATTGCATTATGACACTTTAGGGCAGGTTATGCCAAGAAGTGTTTGTTGATGGGTGACAGAGTTAAAAACCTTTTGCCTTTCGTACCAACTGAATGAATAATTTGCCCAAATGCATGACTTTTCTTCCTTTCGCAGAACACAAAAGGAGAATTTTTATGAATATTGCAGTCCATGTTTACAATGGCAGTTGATAGAAACTCACTTTGAAACTTAAAAATCACACAAACATATCATAAAAGTAATCCATGTGGCTCATGCATCATATTCCAAGTTTTTAACAACACAAGGTCTTGAATGAACACGCATGCCACTGTGAACAAACTTCACTCACACGCTCATGTAAGTGCAGTGGGCGTCACGATTTTTACTTAAGTAACTTAAGTTCTGGGTTGGTTCTCACCAAAACCAGACATGGAATATGACGCACAAGCTGCATGGACTACTTTTATGATACTTTTGGGTCCTTTTTAAGCTTTAAAGTGAGGCAGTCAGCCCATTTACATGCACACTAATACAATGATTATTCTCTAAAATCATCTTATTTAAAAAAATCTGACAAGGCAAGAAATCACGCGTTTACATGACATTTGAAATAATCACATTATTCTCTACTTTTGACGTCAAACCGTGAAGAGGCATGTGCTCAACACGTGCGCACATTGGATGAGCCGGTAAGAACAATGGGTAAGGTGTTTATATGGCATGCAAAATCGGTGTAGTGGGCAAAAATCTATCTGTGTCGATCGGGTTATTCTTAAGCCATTTATGACCTTTACGCCGATAAAGAATGCGGTTTATTGCATTTACATAACCACATGCATTGTTGGCTTATTAAGCATAATCGGTGTAAGAACATGCATGCAAACATGCTGACCGTCCCCTGCCATTTCATTGAAAAGTCTGTCTGCATTATTTATGAAAATATCTGTTTTTGGGTTCTGCATAAGAAAGAAAGTCATACAGGTTTGAAGCAACATGAGGGTGAGTTTTGGGTGATCCTTTAATAAACAATCATCACAGAACATTTTAATGTTCTGTTTAAAGAAACCTCACCACGGCAACAAACTTTTGCCAGGTAAGGGACAAAATAATAATAATAAGAAGAAGAAGAAGAAGAGTTTTGGGGTTCTTTTCAGGACACCTTATAGTACAACTTCAAGAATAAATTTTCTCTTTATTCATAAAACTCATTTTGCATTAAGGACAGGCCATGATAATTATAGTTTCATCATGGCTTTTTCTCTGATCAGATAATGCATCCACCAGAGCATCACCATGGTGACAGCGATGCTCAGCTGTGAGCAGATGCTGCCCTGCCATATGAACCAGATTTACAAATATAAAATGTCACTTGTTGAAGGTGAAGTTCGTCGGACTGTTTTCTGGAAAACTGCATTGCGACAAGCTTTGTGAAAAAACAAACAAAATGAGAGAAATGCTGATTAAAATACTTATTTCATTCAATACTGAATATTAGTAATAAAAATAGTCCAATCTAAGTATAAAATATACTATTTATATTTATATTTATATATATATATATATATATATATATATATATATATATATATATATATATATATATATTTTTTTTTTTTTTTTTAAGAGTATCGCTCTAAGCTTAGCAACATTTTAAAGGGGGAAAGGAAATTGTGAACTGTTTCAAAGACGTTTCAATATCAGAACATTGTAAAAACACTTGCTGTGCATACTGCTTGTAGTCAGGACTTTATATTATTTATTTGGTCTGTTAGCTTTGAGTTAGGGCGTTTTCACACCTGGCTCGTTTGGAGCGTTTGTTTTGGAACCTGGCACGTTTTCTCCCTTGGTTCGGTTCGTTTTGGCATATATGGAACAGGCTTAATCCTGGAACAGCGAACAAACATAGTGACCAATAAGGGGACAGCTTGCTCACATGTGACTTTAATTTACATAGGTTTGGTCCGTTTTGAAATGTTGCCTTGTGAAAGCGAACCGAACCAAGAAGAAAATGCAACATTGTAACAACTTAGTCCCTGTTTCGGAACAAAGCAAACAGTCTAAGGTCTGAAAACACCCTTAAATCCATGCATGTCTTCTGAATGTCTCTGTATATAAAGACTCACAGTCTTCTGCTCTCACCCACAGATTGACTTCCTTATTTCAAAAAGAGCTTCATGAGAAACAGTCTAGTGATTCTGTTCCTCATCTGACACTCGAATTACTAAGCAGTTCTTTCTTAAGGGGGGAAAACCAAACTATCCTAAGCTCACCTTTATTTCCACAGTTGTCACCGTGACCATGCAGGGGTTTGTAGGTATGACTAAATGTACCATGCAATGGCGGAAATGTGTAAACTTGTAGAGATTCTGCCATACTGTTTAGAGTATATCGCCTAAGATATAGAGTGGCAGGACTGCTTTACGTTATTTTCACAGAAGAGCTCAAGACAACATTGAGCTGTGTGAAAACACAGAGTGTGAAATGTCACAAACAAGTCAAGACAAGGAATTTATTAAGTTATTAAGGAGCGTTGTTGGGCACAATGTGAAGCTGATTTTATGTTGTTTACACTTTCCAAGCAATGTCACATCTTTGCGCATTAATATAGAATTCAACTGATGTGTGATCACAGATGTTTGCATATGAGCTATTTTACAACAGCTTTAAACATGACTCATCCTATCAGAATTTAGAGTCGAAACTATCCGTTTTATTATGTTAGTTTGTAGTGTTTTGTCTTGAATTCAGTTGATATATAATGTAAGACCTACCATTTATTTTTTGCAAATAATCGTATTTTTCAGGATGGCATCCATCTGGTTCCAAAAAAATTAATAAATAATAATATTGCAAATAATCAAATGAGATTAAATCTGTTTCATTTGTAAATTATTTATTTAACTGGATTATCCAAAAATATGCATTACAGCTAGGTTATTTCATATATAAGGCGAATTCAAGGTAATGATCCCACTTTTTGCCATTCATGTCAAAGATTTTTTTCATGTTGTATTGCTTAAATATGCAGTTACCGTAATATATGATTTTGGTCATATCGCCCACCTATGACTATGTGTAGATGCTATTATTTTGAATCTTATCTCTGTAGATGGTCAGAATTCTGAAACTTTTACTCTGAAACTCCTGAATCAAACTCAAACAGTGCAGTTAGTTGCATAGATGCTGTTTATTTTGATCTGGTCTGTAGGTAAAGGTTGAGAGTGTTTATTCAGTGCAGGTCTCTCTCTCGTGCTCTGTCTCTCTCCATCTGTCCACATTCTCGCCACACATTCTGAGGAAGTGGTCGTCCTTTCATGTATATCACCTCTCTTGTGATTAGATGTGTTAAGAGACACATTAAAAGTGTGTTTTCTCACTTCATAGCTGACAGTCGAGTCTATATATATATATTAAATTACTTGGTGATATTAGGGTGAATCATGAAAACTGCCATATTTCACATCAGAATTAAAAGAAAAAAATATATAGTTTGCATAAAGAAAATGAAGCCAATTTTTTATTTTAATTGTGATATTATTTTCATGTAGCCCATTTTTCTTCCTGATTCTCATCACTGTAATGCAAAATATATATATATATATATAAAATAAAAAATACATTTGTAAAGTAGAATTGTGCAGAAGTATACATCACTGTAGTATTTGTTGTAATGAATTTAATTAATGCTCATTTTAATTTTAAAAATAATTGTGTCCGAACAGGAGGATGTATACCCTAATGAGAATGAGATTTTCATTTTTCCGCAGTGTGACAATGATAAAAATGAAAATACGCTTTATTGTGCTTAGGTGGTCCTAAAAAGCCTAAAACGCTGTATTTTCATAATGCAAAATAAAACGTCTTGATTTTGGGTAAAATATGACCTGGATATTTCTCCGTGAGATTCACCCATTAAAATTCACAGTTATCATATTTTACTCTCTGGAATATACACATGGTCAGTGATGATTTTATACTTGTTGATGTTTCCTCACAACAGCCATTCATTCTGTTAGATTTATGCAGATCTTTATCTGGTGTTGTGTATGTTATTTGATAACATAGTGCAGGTCTGTCTGGGATGAAGGCAGGCATTGGAGGATGTAAACAAACTACTCACCTTTCAGTACAACTGTTTATAGACACACACACCAGTCAAAGGTGGTCAAAACATAATCAGACGTTACGTATTTCTGTTTCTCTTGTGCGTGACATTCTTTAAATTCCCATAATATGAGATGTTATCATATACCAGAAATGTGCCGTCTGTCTGTGACTTCACGTGTTTTGTTTTCTTATTATAGTTGAACACCAGTATTGACGGCCTACTGTATATCATTCAAAATTATGATTATGTTTGGTATGTTAATCATTCATCCTTGTAGAATGTTAAAAAAATTATTTTTTATTTATTTAGTAATCATAAATGACTGGAAAACCTCATTGGTCAAAAGGTATGGGAATCCTAATATTTAGATGTGCTCCAAAAAGCAGTCATGGTCGAACTGTACATCCTTTTCCTTACATTTTTGTGCATTTCCAGCTTAAATCGCATTTCAAATAACTTTTAGAATCATAGTATCCCTAATGTTTTGTTCTTAATGATTTTCACTAGTAACTCCCAGGTACTAGGTGGTATATCCCAGCTGTTTTGTGGTGTTTTTTAAAAAAAATTTTATTGTAACATCATAAACCCATTCAGTCAAGTGGTTTTGTTATTTCTAAAGCTATTAAATTATTTTTATTCCTGGAATATTGCAATACATGCTATGAAAGCTGTTAAATGTGCAATCTAATATGTTGACTCTTGGAAATGTACTCATTGGCTTTTAGGCTTTAACGGAATACCCATGAATAAAAATTCAGTCATCATTTACTCACCTTCATGTCATTCTTAACCTATTTGACTTTTTCTCATACAGAACACAAAGGAGATTTTTTTTAAATGTCCAGGTCCATCTTCTCATTACAATGACAGCAGATAGTAACTCACTTTAAAGCTTAAAAATGACCCAAAAGCATCATAAAAGTAGTCCATGAGGCTTGTGCATCATATTCCAAGACTTCTGAGGGCATAAAATAGGTTTTGATGAGAATCAGCCTGAAATGTATATAATTTGTGACAATCTTGACATCTGTTGCACGTTCACAGGTGTTCACTCGAGAACTTTGCAGCGCTTAACAATGCAAGTTCTTACATAAGAAAGAAAGTTGCATGGGTTTAGAACTACATAAGAGTGAGTAAATTATGACAGAATTAAAAATTTTAGGTTAACTATTATTTTAACTTAGCATGAGACTTGTATTTAGCTTCCTGTGCTCTGGCCTTGCATGAATGCAACTTCTATAGACATGCGTGTAAATTTAATTTAAGTTATGCATTTTGCAGACAGTTTTATTCAACGTTACTTACAATGCTTTCAGGCTGTGCATTTTGTCAATTTGCTTGTGGTTCCTGGGAATCAAACCTGTGAACTTGGCTTTGCTAATGCCATGCCCTACCAGTTGAGCTACAGGAACAATGCAAATGGTAATGTTTCCACCCTAATGAATTAAGTAACATTTGCTCTTCACTTTAAATTGCTTTTTGAAGGACAATTTTTTTTTAATGAAAACCATACTGCCATATGGTTGACAATTTACTATTATTTTATCTAACTAATGGGACTGTATACCCATTATTGTACAAAACTGTACATCAAAGTATGCAGTACAGGCTGTCCAAAGATGTGAATTTTTGCTGTTGTAATTACTGAGGTGGTAATTACAACTTTAAGCTTGTGGTTGCCATTGTTTTGAGAATACACTGATTCTTAAATAATCTAATCTAACCTTCATTTCTGTGAGCTGCTAATCTCCACTTCCTCATTCTTTAAAGCTTCTGATTGTGGTTTTTGTTTGTTGACTACATTTGGTTTATATTTCTTTCCCGTTTTTTGCTTGTGGTCACAGGCTTCTGCTGAATCTTGTGAATCACAGAAAACTGCTGAACTTGGAAGAGTTTAATGAGAAACTGAGAATTGTTCGAGTTCATATTGAGAATTCTGACTTTTGATTGCAGATTTTGGGATCTTGGCAATCAGAGCACAGTTTGAAAAACTGTTGAGATCTCTTCTAAAAAAAAAACTCTATACGAGACACTATGAGCTCAAATGCATCTGTCACGGCTCTGATATGCGGACCATTTCAATGACACTGTATTGCACACCGGTCTGTTATTGCAGTAGCATGATGCACGTAACAACAAAATGAACTGTGACTGGTCGTTTATATTTCTCAGTCGCTTCACATGCAAGCAGGCGATTTCTGGCGCCCTCAAGAAATAAATAGGCCAAACAGGAAAATGTATCTGCCGATGCTATATTTAAAAAAGTCAGAATATCGGCCGATTTATTGGCCTCGGTAATATATATCGGTCAACCACTAATATTCACCCTTTGCTATGTTGAAAGCACTACAACTACACATTATATGATGTTTTACCTTGTGAATTTCATTATTTATTTATTTTTTTTAAATGTACATTCATTTCAAATCAGATGATTACAACTCGCTACAAAAAAGTTGAGACAGAGGTAATTTAAGACTAATAACAATTTGATGAGTTGAAATAACAAGGCGATGTGAAACAGGAGATGTTAAACAGGTGAAGCAATCGTGTCATAGTATATAAGGAGCCTCCAAAAACAGCCTAGTCCTTCAAGAGCAAAGATTGTTCAAGACTTGTCAATTTGCCAACAGATGCTTCAGCAAATAATCCAGCACTTTGAGAACAATGTTCCCCAAAGACAAATTTGAAGGATTTTGGGCATTTCACCCTCTACAGTGCACAATATAGATAAAAGATTCAAGGAATCAAAAACTACTTCTGAATGGGCGTGATCTCTGATCCCTCAGACGTCACTGTCTTAAAAAATGTCATTCATCTGTAATGGATATCATGACATGGGCTCGGAAATACTTCAGTAAACCTTTGTTAGTCAACACCACTCGCCGCTGCATCCACAGATGCAATTTAAGACTTTACTATGCAAAGCAGAAGCCATACATCAACACTGTCCAGAAGCGCTGCCAAATTCTCTGGGCTCAGTCTCATTTTAGTAGAACAGTGGAACCGTGTTTTTTGGTCCAACGAGTCCACATTTCAAATAGTTTTTGAAAAACACAGCCATCTTGTTCTCTGGGCCAAACAGGAAAAGGACCATCTAAGCTGTTTTCAGTGTCAGGTCCAAAAGCTAGTGTCTGTATGGGCCAGGGGTGTGTCAGTGCCCATGGCATGGGTAACTTGCACATCTATGAGAACACCATGAATGCAGACAGATATGTACAAATTTTGGAGCAACATATACTGCCATCCAGCACCGTCTTTTCCAGAGATGTCCCTGCATTTTCCAGTAGGACAACTTCAAACCACATATTGCCCGGATTACAAGTGTATTGCTGTGTAAGCAGAGAGTGTGGTGTTGGATTGGCCTGCCTGCAGTCCTGACCTGGCTCCAATTGAGAATGTGTGGTGCATTATGAAGCACACCATACGGCAACAAAGACGCCCGTACAATTATTAATGGGAGAAAATTCCAAACTTAACAAACTTGTGTCTTCAGTGCCCAAATGCTTAATAAGTGTTTTTAGAAGAAATATTGATGCTTCACAGTGGTAAATACTCGACTATCCCAACTTTTTTGGAGCGTGTTTCAATCATCTGATTCAAAATTACAGTACATTTAAAAAAAAAATATGAAATTTACAAGGTAAAACATCATATAATGTGTAGTTGTGGTGCTTCCAATATAGCAAAGGGTGAATATAATATACAAATCACTCCGTTTTGTTTTTATTAGCATTTTACATTCTGTCCCAACGGAATTGGGATTGTATGTAAACTCCTGGTGAGGCAAATGTTTTTTAATGTTATTTTAAAATCTTTTTTGTTTTCCATTTTTGTTAATGCATATTGTTCATTAAATTTTTTTCCCAAAAGAAAAGCATATTTTGAAAAGTTCTCATTGTGCATGTTGGGTTTTCAAAGAACGTTCTTAGGTTCTCTAGCTGTTAGTCCTGTTGAGAGTTTCACAGTAATTAACTAGTTTAGACCGGTGCAGACTAGTTCAGTTTGTGCTGTAATTCTCTAATTGATTTGTCTTTTGGGCTGGTTTCCTTTGAACGGGCACTGCATTCAATCATGAGGATGTTCAAACATCACCTCTGCCCCCTGTGCTGTTTCACAGCTCCATAAGAGCTCGTGTTTGGTTGGGCATCAGGATGAAAGTGCTTTTTGGCAGCTTCTGAAGTCGCAGGACATTGTGTTATGTTCTGTCATGTCTGCTAGACAGACTTCAGAACTCACACCATCCCATGGTAAAAAAAAAAAAAAAAATTGTAATATGAATATTACAATGGACCATTTTTTCCTGAGGTTTTTTTTCCTCATATCTATGTAAAGTAAACTATAAGTAAGCCATTTTTTTTAGGTTGATTTCACCTAAAACTGTGGCTCTGTGGTGCTCATAAAACATTCCTGTTCGTACGCTACATCCAGCCCGACACAGCAACATTGGCTCGACCAGTGGCGTAAGTTTGGGGCAGGACTATCTGTTTGTACAACCAATGAAAGACAGGGATGTTTTCTGGAATCTGAAAAAAAAATACAGTGATTATTTTTGCCATTCTGTATGGTAAAGCTAGTGACCCAGAAATGAAAAACTTTAAAGCTTTAAAGTTATACAGTGACAGAAATGAATAGTACTAGTATGTTTAAAGTAATGTACGCTCACATGAGATGAAGACTCCAGTCATATACCAGCTACCTCAACAGAAAATGGAGAATCATCAGTACTGGTCAATAGACAAAATCAGGGCTCTTCTGCATATTTGGGCAGATGAAAATGTGCAACGTCAGATCGACGGCGTCTGCCAAACAAAAACATTATTAAGTACATTGTCGCCGAACTTGCCAAGTTGTGTATCCAGTGCACAATGGTACAGGTTAAAAAGAAATTGCGGGCACAGTACAAATCCGTGTTAATTTCGAGGGCTAGCTACTCTCCAAAGTCTGAGACCTCAGCTTGAGTTTCCCTTTTGCTTGTGAAATGGGTGGGGTGTGTGACGTTGGCACCAGGGCGGTATATTAAGGGTGGGTTTTGGGGCAATGCTGATGGTGTGAATGCAGATCGATTTTGGTCTCCAGGTCCGAGGCTATTGGCCTCTGCTGACCAGTTGATAGCCCTGGCTTGCACTGGCCCAATGGTGGAAAAGCATCTATTTAGGGTTAAGGACTTTAACAAATGCCTAAACCTAAAAATGAAACTTCGGTGCGTAACTCGTCCAACACTGTTTGTGTTACGGATATGAATGATACCTGTTGAAGAGATGTGCTCTGTTCATTTTAAAGCAATCAGACTTATGATTTTCTCTTAATGAACGATAAAACAATAGACTTGCGCTGAGGGAGGGACCAACGCTATATCTAGAATATCAAAGAAACTTCAGGATTGGCCACTTGCAGACTAATACACATTGATTTTGCTGCATTTACACCTGTCATCCACACTGGAATGGTGCTTTCATCCACCGAAAACAGAATGTTTCAAAAACGCTCTCCACTTTGGAAAAGATGATGTTATGTGACTGAAAATGGATTAGTGTGATTGTGGCCTTTGACTTTAGCTGACGTTTTGATATCACATGAACACCCTAGCAACCGCATAGCAACATCATCACAACCACCCACAACACCCTTGCATTATGAAGCTGATTTTGCATGAATTTCTTCAGTAAATGTAAAAATCTAGTATTTTTAGCCACCAGTAGACACACAGTGCCTTGTTTCTCATTTGAAATTGTATTGACGTCTAAAGTGGCATTTAAAAAAAGGCGCTCTCTGTGTGTTATGACTATGCAAATATTTGTAATGCACTATGCCGGCCATTTTCTGTGGTAAATATTTACACGGGGAGATAGTGAAGAAAGAGGTGGCAATGCAAGATTAACGATGAACGTCAGCACAGAGAAATAAATAACATCCTTTTAAGAGCCGAGGAGAAAGGATTTAGCACTTTGTGTGTGTGTGTGTGTGTAGCACGTGAACTGTGGATGACTAGCATGTGGACAGTCAGGGCAGGAGATGCTCAGGTTCCTAATGGCCTCTCACACACACATTTGCAGAATCTCTGGGTAAAGCTCATGCGCGTGAAGGAGCATTTGAAGCACTGAGCCACACTGTGGGATCTGATTGGCTGAGAGGGAATACAAGAAAGGGGGCTAGGCTCCACCTCCCTCCCAACCCTCCTCCTGTGTGAGTGTGTGTGTTAGAAAGGAGAGAGCTTGAAGAGACCAGACAGCTTCACTGCACCAACGGATGCATACTAATGCTGTATACTCCAGAGAGATCACTCAGCGCAGAGCATTCTAAACCACACTGAGTAGACGAACCCCAAAACAAATCGTCTTCTAAACCAGCTGCAGAGAGATTGCGTCCCGACTGCACTGAAGATAAGTGATGTTCCTTGGCTCTGCTAGTTCAGCCCAGCATCCGCAGTCTCAGCATCAAAGAATCCTTGCAGGTCCACCTGACTTTTGCATTTAGCCTTCCGAGATCGGTGGTAAACATGGGCAGGCAAAGCCAAGATGCCACCTCCACTGCAGGCACGGGTGCAGGCAGCAGCGGCGGGCGCATGCAGCGCTCCCAGAGCCGCATGAGTCTGTCAGCCTCATTTGAAGCTCTGGCTGTCTACTTTCCTTGCATGAATTCCTTCGATGAGGAAGACGGAGGTAAGAAGAGAGAAACGTATCATGCGCAAATGGAGAATTGAGGTGTTGGTTTTCATTTAGGAGCTCTAGAAGTTCATGTGTCCTGTTTCTAATGTATAAGAGATGTTGCCTAGCTCACTTTAAAGGGTTTAGCTGTATTATTTTGTAGAATATTTGATGAAATAGAGCACACCATTTCGTTTCGTTTCTAGTAGTTTTTGAATCAATTATCTCAGAGGAACCGTGACATGGTTGTCAATAACTCTGCACTCTTTTATCAGTCATTTATTTGCATAAATTGCAATGCACTAAATAGCAATACACTGTTTTGATCCATGGTTTGGTGTGACTCAATCATTAATGTGTGTTGTGACCTTGAAGACGCTGTTAACTTACTCTCTCTCTTCCTTCAATCTTATCATATGACCACAAATATTTTGAAGAGCAAATATCTTTTAGAATTTATAATCTGAGTTGTGTTTTAGAATATTCTCCTCAATCCGTTTAATTATCCATTTAGTTTAATCCTTTAAAAAAAAAAAAGTTATTCATTACTGGGTGAATATCAAGAAAATTATCTTAGCATTAATTTATTACATTAATTTTTATAAAAACATTTTACATTTTTATAAAAAATAAAAAAAATTATAAAACTATAATTTGACAGTACTGTATTTTATTTACAATGATTTTTTGAATCTGCATAAAGGTAGTACAACAAACACTACCATGATGTGCAAATACTCGAACATTTACATAATATAAATATATCTAATAATACATATAATAAGTATAATATACATTTTATGAGTCAGCTGTGAGTTTTCTGTGATTAATCACGATTAAGCATGGTACTTGATACATTAAAGCAAACATTAAAATATATTCATAAATGTATATACTTTATACTTTGTCTCCAAAAATGTGCAAGAAATAGGTTAGTCATCATTTATTTTAATTATTTAAATATGTACATTTTAAAATGTTTAGTTTTTGTGAAAACAGTTCATTAGACACATTTTTACAGGTGTGTATTAGAGTTATTAACAATTTTCTATTGATTCCATGCAGCAAATTAAATAGACACAACAGAAAATGCTAAACTTTTCCCCCAAATATTAACCCCCACCCCCATCTGACACAAACAAGCACTCCAGTGGTCAAAAGCCAATTGACAAAGACACACAAATAGACAATAAAACAGCAGAAAATATTTAGAAACATAAAAAAAATTATTAAAAAAACAAAAAAAAACACTAGTCTTTCTCCGCTGTCCCTCCACGAGAGCCTTCCAAAAAGGCTAGATAGCTGCCCCATTTCTTGATGTATATATCCAGGTTGCCTAGCCTTCTATATACCATCTCCTCAAATGCCGCCACCCTGCCCAACTCGACGTACCACTCACGAAATGAGGGTGCATCAGTCGACCTCCATCCCCTGAGGATTACCTGCCTGCCAATCATCATGCCGGTCAGGACCCAGCTCTCCATATATCCATCACCCATATTCAGGACTGCCCCATCACCCAAAATACACAGTCTGGGGCTAAATGAAAATTGAGTGTCCACTACATCACACATGAAACTCTGAACCCTCAACCAAAATTCTTGGATCTTAACACATCCCCAAAAAACATGGGTTGGCATCACCAGCAGGTGGGTGTGTCTTTAAGACCAAGCCTATACAATCTAGAGGGGTCCAGTAGAAGGCAAGATAAACTTAAGTGTACATTGCCAATACATTATTAGACACTATACAGTACATACAGATATAAAACAAATTGAATGCTGAAGTTTAATTTGTTAAAGTTAAAAATGTAATAACTATTACTTTCTGTGGCTGCTGCTCAGTCTCTATTGCGCACACTCTGGGTCTCTCGCACACTTTTCTTTTTTTGGTTCAGATGACAGTGAGTGAGCGTTTTTAGGGCAATGCAAAGAGATATAGCAGTTTGCCCGTATCTCTCCCACACCTGACTCGCCACTTGTGGGTGAAGTCTCCATTCTCCGTACTGTAAATCTGCTCCCATGTTTATTACACTGCCAAGCCAAAAAAAGTTGCATACTCTAAATTTTCATTGGACCGCCTGTTGCTTAGCCTAGACTTGACCAATTGAAGCAACCCCAGATCATAACACTGCCTCTAGCGGCTTGTACAGTGGGCACTATGCATGACGGGTGCATCGCTTCATGCACTTCCCTTCTTACCCCGATGCGCCCATCACTTTGGTATAGGGTAAATCTGGACTCATCAGACCACATGACCTTTTTCCATTGCTCCACAGTCCAATCTTTATGCTCCCTAGCAAATTAAAGTAAATTTTTTCCGATTAGCCTCACTAACAAGTGGCTTTCTTGTGGCCGCACAGCTGTTTAGTCCCAATCCTGTAAGTTCTCATCGCATTGTGCATGTGAAAATGCTCTTAATTTCACTATTAAACATAGCCGAGAGTTCTACTGTCAATGTTTTACGATGTGACTTCACCAAGCGTTTTAGTGTTCTCTGATCACGATCATTCAGATTTATTTCCGACTTCATTTCTTCCGCTAAGCTGAAGGTTCACCACTATCTTTCCAGGTTTTAATAATGCGTTGGACAGTTCTTTACCCAATTCCAGTGATTTCAGCAATCATAGTTGTTTTCTTTGCTTGATGCAGCCCAGTAATTTTCCCCTTCTGAGACACAGTAACATCTTTTCCACAACCACAGGATACGTCTTCCGACATGGTTGTTTAAAAAATGAGAAGCTACACACTGCATCAATTAGGGTTCAAATAATTGTTGCCAACTGAAACATATTAATCACTGCAATAATGATCCAATCATAGGCTCTTAATTATCTGCTTATTTAAATCCAAACAGCGCCTTTTTTTTTTTGGCCAGGCAGTGTATTATGCGCATAATGAATAAGCGTGCACTGTTCCACACAATCAGTTTTACAATCATGCGCAGTCGACCGTGTACCTCCTGGAAATATATATATATGGCAATTTTTTTACCCACAGAAAGTGGGGAAAAACATTAGTGAAGTTTAAGGAAGAAGAAAAAACAAAAAACAAAAACAAACATATACTGCATTAATTGCGTTAATCTTTTTTTAATGCGTTAAACAGTGAACTATTAATCACAGAAAAAGGGCTAGGAATTAAATGCGGTAATTTCTTCTTCATTCATTTCGTACTAATAATGTCAATTGTCAAAATAGGCTTAGAATTGTTTCTTTTCTGTTTTAATATGAAATATGACCCAGACATGTCCTTGACAGGTTTTGTGAGAGCCAATGGTAGCACGGCCCATACACTTTCTTAAACCAATTACATTTAAAAAAGCTTTTAAATTAAAAGCCACTATAAGAAATGGTTGGGTGCACATTAAGGGATGATATAAGCTCCTGTGTATTTCAGCAGTATGCATCATTAATACTTGGGTTTGTCTTGTTCAAATACTTGCTCTGAACGTTGTTTAACCACAGCATGACCATAATGCGCTCTTGATTATTATACACAACTGTGCTGTTAGTTCAGAAAAGGACAATCACATCCACCGATACATTCATCATTCTTTTGTGTTCATCTATGACTCAAGGCCGGATTACATTGAATAGAAAGGAAATCACAGTTTTTGTACGTGTTTCACATCAGCAACTGTAATGCAAGACATGTCTGCTTCCTGTAGCCTTCTCTCTGTCTGTCTCTCTCTCGCTTTTTCTGTCTCTCTCATTTAAAGAGGATGAGTACTGCATTCTCATTAACTCTTACATTACTTTCCTTATTATCTTTACTTCTAGTTATAGGCTCTGTTCCACAATCTACAGTTGTGGCCAAAATATTGGCACCCTTGGTAAATATGAGCAAAGAAGTCTGTGAAAAAAAATCTGCATTATTTATCCTTTTGATCTTTCATTAAAAAAATTCACAAAAATCAAACCTTTAATTGAAGTAGAACAATTGAAAGAGGGGAAATATCTAATTATTAAATAAATATTTTTCTCCAAATCACATTGGTCACAATTATTGGCACCCCTAGAAATTCTTATGAGTAAAATATATCTGAAGTATATTCCCATTCATATTTTACATTTTTTAGTGCACCTTGGTGACAAGGAACATGAAATTGTTCAGCCATGACTTCCTGTTCCTGTTTTTTTTATGGGTATAAATATGAGGTAACACACTGGCCAGAATATAGAATATAGTTCTGATGTGCGGCAAAAGGTTGTTGAGCTTCACAAAATGGGATGTGGCTATAAGAAAATGGCCAAAGCATTGAAAATGCCCATTTCCACCATCAGCACAATAATTAACAAGTTTCAATCAACTGGAGATCTTAAGAATCGGCCTGGAATAGACACGTGTCTATATTGTCTCCACGCACAGTGAGGAGGATGGTTCAAGTGGCCAAAGAATCTCCAGGGAACACAGCTGGAGAATTGCAGAAATTAGTTGGGTCTTGGGGTCAGAAAGTCTCAAAAAAAAAAAAAAAAAATCAGACATCACCTACATCACCACAAGTTGTTGGGGAAGGTTTCATGAAAAAAAGCCGGTGCTCTCATCCAACAACAAACTCAAGTGTCTTCAGTTTGCCAGACACTACTGGAACTTCAAATGCGACCAGGTTCTATGGTCAGATGAAACAAAAAAAAAGAGCTTTTTGGCAGCAAACACCAGAGATGGGTTTGGCGCACACAGAGATGAAGAAGTACCCAATGTCCACGGTTAAATGTGGTGCTGGATCTTTAATGTTGTGGGTCTGTTTTTCTGCCAGAGGTCCTCGACATCTTGTTTGGATACATGACATCACGAACTCTATCAAATACCAACAGATAAAAAATCAAAACCTGGCTGCCTTTGTCAGAAAGCTTACAATGGGCCCTGGTTGGATCTTCCAGCAGTACAATGATCCAAAACAAACATCAAAATCAACACAAAAATGGTTCACTGACCACAAAATCAAGGTTATGCCATGGCCATCCCAGTCCCCTTACCTGAACCCCATAGAAAATGTGTGGTGTGAACTGAACAGGAGAGTTCACCAACATGGACCTCTGAATTTGAAGGATCTGTAGAGATTCTGTATATGGACGAATGGTCTCAGATCCCTTGCCAGGTGTTCTCCAACCTCATTAGGCATTATAAAAGAAGACTCAGAGCTGTTATTTTGGCAAAGGGAGGTTGCAAAAAGTATTGAATAAAAGAGTGCCAATTATTATGGCCAATGTGTTTTGGAGAAAAATATTTAATAATGAGATATTTACCCCGTTTCAATTGTTTTACTTCAATTAAAGGTTAGATTTTGGAAAGTTTTTTGAATGAAAGATCAAAAGGATAAACAATGCAGGTTTTTTTCACAGCCTTCTTTGCTCATATTTACAATGGGTGCCAATATGTTTGGCTACTACTGTAGTGAGTTGCCTTGCTGTCTAATATCTGCACAGGCTGCATCCTGACTAAAAAGAGATCTCATAAGTGACTGATTTGGACAAATGATGATCCCCAAGTTAGATGCATGCTAAATTAGACTCACAATTGGCCTTTGATGCCTTAAAATGCTGTCTAAATAGGCAGCTTAATAGGTTTTGGAACACAGCTATAGTTCCAAAAAAGTTTGTGTAGTGTACATCTTTTCTCATAGTTGTCTAGACTAAGTCTAGGACTTAGTATATAGTGAACAACATTAAAAAATATATAGTAGAGTAATACACTGCCTGGCCAAAAAAAAAAAAAAAAAAAAAAAAAAAAGTCGCTGTTTGGATTTAAATAAGCAGATACTTAAGTGTCCATGATTGGATCACTATTGCAGTGATTAATATGTTTCAGCTGGCAACAATTATTTTAACCCTAACTGATGCAGTGTGTAGCTTCTCATTTCTTAAACAACCATGTCAGAAGATGTATCCTGTGGTCGTGGAAAAGACGTTACTGTGTTTCAGAAGGGGCAAATTATTGGCCTGCATCAAGACAACTAAGGAGATCGCTGAAATCACTGGAATTGGGTTAAGAACTGTCCAACACGTTATTAAAACCTGGAAGGACAGTGGTGAACCATCAGCTTAGTGGAAGAAATGTGGTCGGATAAAAAAAAATCTTGAATGAACGTGATCGGAGATCACTAAAACTCTTGAAGTCACATCGTAAAAAATCGACAGTTTAACTCACGGCTATGTTAATAGTGAAAGTAAGAGCATTTCCACACTCACAATATGACAAGAACTTGCAAGAGTGGGACTAAACAGCTGTGTCTGTTTAGTTCCAAGTGCAAGTTTAGTAAAAACCTTTAATATTGATGTTTTTATGTGACTATCGATCTTCTCAATACAGCATTAGTATCTGATGTATTGATACCACCCATACATATTTCCACTTCTAGAAGTTGTTAGAATTAATCATTGGTGCTCATTTTTTCACACAACATTTCTCACAGCTTCAGTTCCATACTGAAATTCAATGTACATTTGAACTTGCTTGTTGAAATGTTGCCCATTCATTGAAATCTAATTCAAGAAATGGTTTGCTTTTTTCACACATATTTTTTTTAATCTACACAGCTTAAAGGGGAACATTGTTTAATATCCTTTTTGACAAAAACTCTCTGTCTCTGACTGGTAGAAGCTGGAGGAAAGAAGCTGCACAGCACGATTCAGAGGAGCACAGAGACAGGTCTGGCAGTAGAGATGCGAAGTCGAATGACACGGCAGGCAAGCCGCGAATCCACTGACGGCAGCATGAACAGCTACAGCTCAGAGGGGAAGTGAGTAACACAACACATGTGTGCACTGTGCATACACAGCCCTTCTGGCGAAAGTGACATTTCTTGTGTATTTACTAAGGATGCCAAAGTTGAAGTCAGCATGAATAATCTGACATATTTTCGAGTGAAACACACAGCTTTGAAAATACAAGTGTTAACATGCGACTTAGTGTGATAGAATAACTTGTCGATGTACTTGTAAAGTCAATAAACCTGATCACTTCACTTATTACACAAGGATACCAGAGGGTCTTTTGACATAGAGAAAAATCAATAGGAATCACATTTGTAGCATAACTAGAGGTTCATCTGCATAGAAAGGTAGTCCCATCACTAGAAGGCCAATTTAGACAACTTAAATCTTAACAACAAATTTATAAAAGTGCTTTAAAAAAACAAGCTTCATATTTCTGCTGTTAAACCTTCCTGAATACCTTGCCCCATAGACTTCAGTTGTAAAAGTTGTAAACAAATTTTTGTTTGTTTTTACAAACTGATGGATAAACCGAAATGATTTTCTGTGGTAACTGACAGCATGTTAATGATACTGCCGATAACTTTAGGCCAAAAAAAGTCATGAGATTAATTTATGATTAATTATTTATACTGACAGTCTTAAGGCCGAAAGGCTACGCGAGTACATTTCATAACACTATTCATAACTCAATTCAAGTACGGGTTGCATTCAAGTACGTTGCTGCAAGGGGCGCTAGAGTGGACATTAATATGAACTATCGGCTTACACAGTAAGTTAAAGTCAGTATGTTAATAGCAATTTAACGGAATAATAACACATCCAGTTTAATGGCACAGACTTTTGAAAGGTAACTCCATCACTCCCTTGAGTACTGGGGGTTTGTTTCCGGCAAAGTAACGCAAGAATGCACGTTAAACATGTTCAACTGGACAGTGCATTGGCCAAGCACCAGCATCTGCGTACTTGCATAAAGTATGTTTTTAGCCTTGGTATTTATCTAATAAAAATGTTCTCCTTCCCAGCCTCATCTTCCCCGGTGTACGACTCTCTTCTGAGAGTCAGTTCAGCGATTTCCTGGATGGAATTGGCCCCGCCCAGCTCGTTGGAAGACAGACGTTAGCCACACCCCCTATGGGTGAGAACTGAACATAACACTTGTCCCTTCCCGGTTGTTTATTTGACTTTCTATGTACACACTTGAGTCAAGAGCTCCAGTGGCTCCAGTAGCACTCAACTTGGAATGCCACTTACGCAAGTTCTTACAGTAACTGTCCACCTCTGTTGCTCATACATCCTTGATATTTTTATGTTTAGGTGACATTCAGATCGGGATGGTGGAGAAGAAAGGAGCACTGGAGGTAGAGGTCATCCGAGCCAGAGGTCTTGTGGGAAAACCCGGTTCTAAGGCACTGCCAGGTCAGTTCGGTTACTGGTTCTGATGATGATCCTCAGACACTAGAATAATCATCACTTGTGTTTGAACTCCATCTGCTTACTCTTCTTCTCTAGCCCCTTATGTGAAGGTGTATTTATTGGAGAATGGTGCCTGCATAGCTAAAAAGAAAACAAAAGTAGCACGAAAAACACTGGACCCATTGTACCAGCAGCAGCTGCCATTTGAAGAGGCTCCAGGAGGGAAGGTTTTACAGGTAGAATCCTTTTCTTACTCAGTATTTTTCTCTTGTTTTCTAGTAAAAATATCAAAACATTCTTAAAACAAGATACATTTACTTGAGAAGCTAAATGACATAAGATATTTAGCCTTGTTTTCAGAGAAATCTAACAATATTTAATAAGGTTGATGCTTAAAATAATGGTGTAACTTAATTCAAAGGAAAAACTATTTGTTTTTTCTACCCCATTGGCAAATGTTTTTCGTTTTTTAAGCATAAACCTCAGTACATTTTGTTATATTTCTTTGAAAACAACACAAAAACTATGTCTCTGCCACTTTATTTTATTCTGAATGTTACTTCAATAACATAGTAGCAGCAAAATGAATCCTTATAACTGTTGTAACAAAAATATTTTGTCATATATTGCCTCTTTGTATCTTTTAATTAAAATGTTTTGCAAATTGTGTACCATTTCTCCATGTGGCATTTGGTTAAAACAAACAAGATATATAAATATATATATATATATATACAGTATATAGTTTATACACTTATAAGCCAAAACATTATGACCAGTTTATGATCTCCTAATAAGGCCACATGTCAAGGTCTGGGTAGATTAGATGGTAAGCGAACAATCAGTTCTCGTAGTCAACATGTTGAATGCAGGAGAAATGGGCAGCAGTAAAGACCTGAGCAACTTTGACAAGGGCTAAATTGTTATGGCCAGACAACTGGGTCAGAGTATCTCTGAAACGGCAAGGCTTGTGGGGTGCTCCCAGTCAGCAGTAGTGAGTACCTACCGACAGTGGTCCAAGGAGAGACAAACCACAGACTGGCGACAGGGTGTTGGGTGCCCAAGGCTCATTGATGCGCTAGGGTAACGAAGGCTATCCCATCTGGTCGGTACCGACAGAAGGTCTACTGTGGCACAAGTCACAGAAACTTTTAATGATGGTTACGGGAGGAATGCGTCACAACACACAATGCATCGCACCCTGCTGCATATGGGGTTGCGTAGCCGCAGACTGGACAGAGTGCCCATGATGACCCCTGTCCACCATCAAAAGCACCTACAATGGGCATGTGAGCGTCGGAACTGGACTTTGGAGCAGTGGAAGAAGGTTGCCTGGCCCGATGAGTCCCGTTTTCTTTTACAACACATGGACGGCTGTGTACGTGTGCGCCGTATACATGGGGAAGCGACGAGACCAGGATGCACTGTGGAAAGACGACAAGCCGGTGGAGGGAGTGTGATGCTCTGGGCGATGTTCTGCTGGGAAACCATGGGTCCGGCCATTCATGTGGGTGTCAGTTTGACACGTGCCATCTACCTAAGCATCGTTGCAGACCAGGTACACCCCTTCATGACAGTGGTATTCCCTGATGGCAGTGGCCTCTTTCAGCAGGATAATGCACCCTGCCACACTACACACATTGTTCAGAAATGGTTTGGGGAACATGATGAAGAGTTTAAGGTGTTGCCCTGGCCTCCAAATTCCCTAATTTGGACCTACAAACCCGATCCATGGCGGCTCCACCTCTCAACTTACAGGACTTGAAGGATCTCTGCTAATGTCTTGGTGCCAGATACCACAGGACAACTTCAGGGGTCTTATGTAGTCCATGCCTCGGTGGGTCGGCGCTGTTTTGGCAGCACGTGGAGGACCAACAGCATATTAGGCAGGTGGTCATAATGTTTTGGCTCGTGTGTGTGTGTGTGTGTGTGTGTGTGTGTGTGTGTGTGTGTGTATCACACACACAGTATATGCCTTTTCAATGCATCGACAATCAGAAGATTTCCTCGATGATTATCTATATATATATATCGGGATTTTTCTTTGGGATAAAGCGTGAGTGGCAGGGTTAACTGCATAATAATTTCTAATCGTTCAGTTTGCACAGTTAAACCAGTTTTATATACTAACCTGCTAACTTATCAACGTCACTTTCATTCTTGAAGTATAAAAACCTTCGTAACTTTTGTGTGTAAAATACTGGTCCTGTGTTGTGATACCTGTTCCTTGCGACTGACTTCAGTAAATGTTATATCACCCTCTTGTGGTCTCCCAACACTATTACACCAGACATTCCACAGAAGCCCAACTGAGTAAGTTGGAAAGCACACAAATTAGGCTTCTAATTTAAATGTCTGCTATTGTTAATATATCAATGCCTTGAAAATATATTGATAAAATAATGTGCCGATCAATAATCGATATCAATATTTTATTACATGCCTAATATACAGCATATGGATAAAGGATATTTTCCGCTGATAGTATTTGGTTGTGTACATTAGCAATTAATAGTTTTACGATACCTGGTAAAATCTTAAATTATCTTAGGTGTCAAAATAAATCGTGATGACGTGATTGTAAACGCAAAATTACTAACTTGAAGTGACCATTGTACATTTTGCTAACAGCCATTTGAGAGAGCCCTTTGTGAAGGGATTCAGTTGCACACTTTCATTTGAAACGACTCTTCGAGTTGCAAAAATTCCCAAGATTGCTGAATCTTAAAGAACACTTATTTTAGACAATACTTAATCAAAATTCAATAAAAATATTTGTAACCACAAAATGTGCAATATCCATTGATAAGGCTGTCGGTATATTTTGAAACTGACAACAGGCTGAATGATCACTTCTGTTAATTGACCAATCAGGCACAGTTATTGACTGATGCCAATAATCTGAGAATACTATTTGATCTGACTGGCCTACCCCTAGTTTATAGTAATTTTTGTTGATGTTGTTTTTTCATGAATGTGACTTAATATTGAGGGAAATATATTTTCTTCACATCATAGATCATTGTGTGGGGAGACTATGGACGTATGGACCACAAATCCTTCATGGGAGCCGCTCAGATACTCTTAGATGATCTGGACTTGTCAAACATGGTGATTGGCTGGTTTAAGCTGTTCCCTCCCTCTTCACTGGTCGATGCAACCTTGGCCCCCTTGACTAGAAGAACTTCCCAGTCGTCTCTCGACAGCGGTTCTGGACCATTTGGTCGCTCGTAGCAGTTTTCTGAAATATAGCGTTATTGTAGCAACCATTGGGTGGAGTTTGAGATTTGCAACAGGTCCCGTCTCCCCGGTAACACTGCATGCTTGATGTTGTGCGTTCAGAGCTTGTTTCTTAGGGGGTGAAATAAGAGGTCCTGTTTTTGCTCGCAGAAAAATGTCGCACACATTGTGCACAAAGAGCACGCCCTAAGGCTAGAGGTGAGACAGGTGAAGAAAGCTGGAAATGGGCTCCTTTAACTTGAAGAAAATCAAAATTCCTGCTTTTAGAACCTATTTGAAGCCATTGGAGATGAATTTGAACTGTGAGAACCAGTCAAATTCCTCAGAAGCCCTTTTTGAAATGGGGTAAAACGTTCTCTTCGACTTTTTGTTTTCCATTTAATTCATGTTTCTTTTAAATGTTGATGTATTTGTATCTACATGGGCTAACAGTGTTCTTTACCAGATCCTGGGTCAAGCCATGCCAACAGACTCAGAAATGTACACATTAAAACAAAAATATAACATAGGAAATGAGTTAGGAGCTCTGATCATTTAGCACCTCACTCCCCAGATAAGATTCTGCTAGATCAATGCAATGTAGGTTTGAATCATCTTGATGAACTTTTAAGATCAAATTGAATTACTTCTCTTGATACTGTCTGAAACCTAAACCTTTTTTGCATGGACACAACTTTAGCTGAACTTAAAATAATAAAATAAATAGAAAATAAAAATATTTTCTTGTGATTGCAACTTGCAAAAAAAAAAAAAAAAAAAAATGATACAAGAAAAACTAACAGAATAAGCCATTTTCAACTATTTATATTCTTTTTTTTTTTTTTTAAAGATAAATTTCACTAGTGCATGGTTGTCGTGGGGAGTGAATGCTACAGTGTGATTTGAAAAACAAACCGTGTTTTTTTTTGTCCTGCAGACCATTCTTTGGTCTCGCTACTGTATTTTTACAGACATGCAGATAAATGAAGAACTTAAGTTTATTTACAGTGAAAAATCTGTTAATGTGACAAAGACATAAAAAAAAAGATAAATGTCTATGATTTATTATTGTAAAGGCATATTAAGCCTTATGAAGCTAAAGATTATGTGCAAATTGTACATGTTTCTCGACTTCTCCCTTGTCCCAGGGTAAACTCTGTACTTACTGCTTCCGTTGTCAGATTTCTACCAATATCGTTCAGATTCTTTGTTTTTTTATTTATTTTCAGGGCTGTTCATTTCTTACAGGTCTGATAGTTTTAGTCTGTATATTGTTCATTTGTTTAACAAGCATGTTGAAAAGGGTTTTTGGCAACATGGCTTGGGCACATCAGTAACTCAGTAGCATGTTTTGATAAAGACGATATTTGGAAAAAAAAAAAGAAAAGAAAAATGCAGTTTCTTGTACAGTGCATGTCAACGACGATGCCCCGCCCCTTTGCCCTTTGAATTGAATTTTAGTGAAAAGTAGGCAGTGGTCACACATGAACCAGAGGGGCAAAATTCTGAATGAACATTCCACCTTGTAAAATCATACTTTGTTGAAGATTTAAGGGAAAATGTGACCAGGGATTTTTATATCTTTACGGAAACATGAGCTGCAGTATTCCTGACAAAAGAGCCCAAAATTTCACTAGATCTTTTTACCGGTGACCACTGCAGCTCACAGACGTTTGCAGTATTGTGCTGTGCAGTTTTCCGAGCATGATGCTGTTTGCAGAGAGACGCACATGGGGATGATGATATTGCCACACAATATACCTTTCAGTTTTCATTTCTTTGTTTTTTGAGAAAGAAGTCATTTAATATATTTTTGTTAGTTTATTTACAAGCCAAGACCTATTTATTTTTTATTTTCTATTTTTAGTAATAATCAGAGCTTCTTATATCTGGGAAGTATATGATTCATAGTTTAAATTTCTGAATGGAAATATACAGTGAGACATTATACCTCTTCTAATGAATAAATTCCGCATTCTAGTGATTAATCAAAATTCTTTTTTTTACTTAATAAAATTTTTCCTCCGTAACAATTTTTCTGGCTGCCTATCATTTCCATGTACATCTGTTACCTGTCAAAATTTATTCTGATTTTACTGGAAATATCTACACAAACTTCTCTAAATACAGTCAGATCTTTTGGAAGTGGGATAATGTCTCATATGATGTCAAAAGTATGTTCTGTTCTTTTTGAAATGCCTTCTCTCTTTATTATTATTATTTTTTCTTTCTTTATTTTGGTGCAATGTGTTCATGCCAAGGCTATGTCTTGGTCAAGTATGGTTGAGTACAGAGATTTATGCAAGTTATTTTTCAAAAAAATAAATAAATAAAAAATGGATATTACACTGGAAAATTGAGTGTTAGCAACCCATACCAAAAAGTTACAGTGTCTATTTCCTGATATGAAAACAATAGAACAAATACATTTTTATATTTACCTGTTATTTAGGCTTAAAGGTGCTGTAAGTGATTTTGCCATTCTGGAATTTCCACAATCCGAGCTGGTGAATTAGCCACGCCCCCTCTTTCCAAAACCCTGCAACATCAAAGATAACATAGAAATCAACACTGAGCAGAAGGCAGTCATCCCACGGTTGCAAAATAGCACCCTCAACTGACAACTGGTATGACAGACATGGCATAAAAATGGCTTTAAGCCTCAATAATTAGCCACAACTACAACACAAGGAGAATGCGCAAAATGACTGACGGCCCACGGACACATTTTTGTTTGCTGTTTACAGAGTCTAGGGTGGTCACAGAGACAGGTGAGATATCCCAGGACACTTATTTAATTAATATCTTTCAGGGATTAGGGAAAATTTATGCATACCTTTCCATGAAAAAATAGCTTACAGCACCTTTTAATTATAACACAGTTGCCACTGAATCATAAATGTTAATAAAAAAACAAATGCTTTAAAATCATGCATATAGGTCAACGAGAGAAAAACTAGTAATCCTTTTTTTCCTAAATGAGATACTTTCAGACTTATCAAAAGATTTATTTAAATGTAGATGTATTGATATATGTCAAGATTTATTGAAAACAACCACAGTGTAAGTTTACCACAAACACAGAGACTACAAATCTACAGTGTGTTAAAATTGACCCTGCATTAATACTTTAATATTATAGAATATTTTTCTCCTTTATGACACCACTTCTTTTATCTGTCAGGAATAATGTGTTTAAAGCAAAAGTCTAAATTGGACCTACATTGTAATAATTTAAAATGGTTTAAAACCTTTTTACTAAAATATATTGATCAGTTGATAAACCAAGAACAGTCTACAACTAGATCATTTGATGAAATAATGTTTTAAAAATGTAATAGATGTTTAAAAGATTCAATCTTTCAATTCAGTTATCCCCTGACCTCTTATGGTAAATAAAGATAGTGTTAGAATCTGACATTCATGTAAACGTTTTACTAAATCTAAGTAACCTAGATAAAATAGATTCAAGGGCATCAAAACTTTAGACAGCAGAAGAAAATACTGGACATCCAAAATCAAATTTCTCTAAACTAGTTTTATGTTGACAATTTCCCACAGAGTGAAACGATGGTGCTTTTTCACCGTACCGAGAATGTGCTGAGTAGTGCCCTAGCTTGTTCTTGATAAAAAAATAAAATAAATGTAGTGTGTTACAGCATCGCACAGTCTCCCCTACATTTTACTGAAAACACATTTTAATCATAAGGTGGTTTTTGCCAGCACTGTTCTGTGATGAGTAAGCTCTGAGATGATGCCTAAAAAAGGAAGTGAACAACATTGGGAAATAAAACAACTTCCTTCTGCTGTACTTTAAAAACACAAATGCTGGACAATCACAACACACACATGACTTGATTGGACTGCTGAGAAAAACAAGGTAAGTTTGACAAAAAATACCTGCATTTAGTCATTGTACTAAGGTCAAATTTTTGTTTAGTCAAACTTCAGTATTAGTAGTGTACAGCTTATGCCAAACTTAAGTTTTCATTGCATTAGATGATCCTAAAACTTTTATTAGAAATAACTAAATTTTCATAGAGTCATATTTTGCAACAACTTTTAACCAAATGGGTTCTTTTTATGGGATGGACTTAGTCAGTTCCCGTCAAGTTCACACAGGTGTCCTAGCGGGTGTCGTAACAGTAATAAAGGACATGTTCCACTTACGTTTAACCAGAAAGTGCCCAAATACTAGACAGTATCTATTTTTTTCTACTTTAAAACCAAACAAACATATTTTTTGTGAAATGTTTTGATTGAATAGTGCACTGTCTTTCTTTAAAGGAATAGTTCACCCAAAAATGTAAATTCTCTCATTATTTACTCACCGTCATGCCATTCGAGATGTGTATGACTTTCTTCTGCTAAAAACGAAGATTTTTAGAAAAATATCTCAACTCTGTAGGTCCATACAATGCAAGTGAATGGTGACCAGAACTTTGAATGAGATGAATAAGACTCCAGTGGTTAAATCCATATCTTTAGAATCGACATAAGTGTGGGTGAGAAACAGATGGATATTTAAGACCTTTTTTTACTATAAATCTCCACTTTCACTTTCATTTCCATTTTCTTTTGTTTTTGGCAATTTGCATTATTTGTGCATATCGCCACCTACTGGGCAGGGAAGATCATTTATATTAAAAAAGGACTTAAATATTGATCTGTTTCTCAGCCACACCAATCATACTGCTGATTCTGAAGATATGGATTTAACCACTGGAGTCATATGGTTACTTTTATGCTGCCTTTATATGCTTTTGGACATTCAAAGTTCTGGCCACCATTCACTTGAATTGTATGGACCTACAGAGCTGAGATATTTTTCTAAAAATCTTCGGTTTGTGTTCAGCAGAAGAAAGAATGTCATACACATCTGGGATGGCATGAAGGTGAGTAAATGATTAGAGAATTTAAATTTTTGGGTGAACTATCCCTTTAAATGCCACATGGTTTGATATTGTGTTATCTAATGGAATGACATTCAAACATTTCTAGGTCAAGGTGCACAGGAATTTTTTCCTAATTAAAAAAGTTTTAATAGTCATTTTAAACATGAATGAATATCAGTAAACTTATAAAAGCCATTTTATTTTACATGGAGAGGGTTTTCTCATGGGGGCCGCCATGTTAGGCTCACATGACCAGCCGAATACTATTCACTTAATCTCAGTAACCATCCTGTTATTGGACACTTTCACTCATGGATTAAATTCATCATGGCTAACTGAATAGTACATTTCTACAATGCAATTGGTAACTGAAAACTATTGCGTTTGGATGATGCTGCATCCACACCACTAGGTGTCAGTGTAAAAAAAATTACTGAGAGCACCTTTAAGTGTGGCTTAATGTCCAAATATTTTTATGGCCACTATAGATCAACAATGCTGAAATGTATTATTTATTTCAGGTATGATAGATAATGACTCAAACTAAATTTTATCAGCTGAAAGAAAGTTTACATCACGTCTGGTCCAGTGTTTATGGCCTCTACACGAGCAACACCACGAAAAGCTGGAAGGAAAAACTCCTCCTACTTTTTACCTGCTTTACCAGCAGTCTCATTCTGAGCACCTTCCTCTTCCTCATCCTCCACTTTTCCTTCAAATGTGTTCAGGAGGCCTCAATTCCCATTGCATGTGGCTTTTGTATACTCTTAACCCCAGCAATGTATTTCTCAGAAAAGATCCGCTGTTTTGGAGCTTTGCTTTTGGTATCAATGGGCTTGACACAAGTGAGGACCCTTCTTCTAACACTTGGAACCAGTTCAGTAATTTTCTTCAATATCCAGAACACATTACGGAACATAAGCTTGCTTGCAAAAGGCCTACTCTGCAACTTAGATGAAAAATTACTGGATATTAATACCGAACCCCTTGGAAATTATATAAAAATGCTAAAGTGGGTGGGACAGCAACTTAAAAGATACTTTACTGACTTTGAACTAGTAAAGTACCACACAGATTTTGAGGTTAAGGCAAAGGTTGACTCGGAGCGCTTCAAAATACACCTTGCCGAGGCTGAACGGACTTTAAACCAGACCGCACAAAGAGTGCTAGCTCTGACCAATGCTTTGTCCTCCGTAGGACAGATATTGTCTCCAACATTAGGTCTTGTCTTGCTTGTGCTTTTTACTGCTCTATACCTGAGACGATTCCATGTAAACAAAAAGTACAACAACGCATACATCACAAAAACATTTCTTCGGTTTGATGAGCAGCAAAAGAAGGATGGAAAACCTTGTGTGCTACCGCTCACCAAAAGTGAATTGGAAAGTTACACAGTGACCCCGTCCATCCAGATGACGGGCCAGCAGTGGAAAGCAATGCTCAAGTTCAGTGCTCCCATATTCACCCACTGTCTCACCTGGCTGGTGTTCATTGGTCTGGATGGCTTGATTTACTGGCTTCTAGTAGTTCTGAGCAAGCGGCTTGGGGAACTGGAGCCACTTCGTGTTCCAGTAGGAATAAAAGTCCAGGTAAAAAATGTAGTTTCTATGTTGTTAATGTATGTAAAAGGCCATTCACATAGAATTCGTTCTTGAGTTCCGTCTATGCTATTTTTATATGGAGTAGACAGGTAACAATCAATTTCTCAAATGAACAAATAATGCTGCCTGCACATGCTATCGGAATTATCCTACTTCCTACTTCTGAAGTCATAATTAAGAGCACTTCACCTTCAAGTGCTTTTATTGTCGGAAACATGGAGGAAGCCAAGTTCACTCATGACTATTTCTTGGGGAACTCTTATTTTGACACCGTAATGCATGCTAGCTAAGGGGCTGACAATAATGGAATTTTGGTTAAATACATGCTATTTTGTCTATGTAAAAATGTACAATAAGCATCAAATAGTTACTGATGTATGTACATTTATATGATTGAAACGGCAAGCGAAAATATGTTAGCTGCATTTAGAAAAATTAATAAACCATTATTCACTATTGAAACTGTACTCTCCTCCATGTTGAATGTTTACATCTCCTCCCAACTCAGAAACTCATGTATCAAAATTATCTCAAAAATTTCCCCAGTTGTAATTATGACTTGAGGGGTCGTTCGTGTGCAACCTCTGAGTAGGAAACTCATATTTACAATAATTCCGATAGCACGTGAAGGCTGCATAAGTGGCCTCGTTTATGAAACACGACTTTGTGTAGCTAAATCGTAAAATCATTCTTAAGTTGACACACAATGTGTCAATTTGCGAAAGAATGTTTTTTAATATACGATTTTACACATAAATGCATTTTGCTTGTGTTACATTGACTTTTACCATGGTGATGAATTGCGATAGTATATATCACAACTTTTAACTGCATCTTTAAATATTTATTTTATTTTCTCATTTCATCCTATGCACATATGGTCAAAAACTCTGGTCATGTATTTCCTATGGCCACTTAAATTTGAAGTATGTAACTTTTTCGGTGTTAAAATAGTTTCTCCTATCCCAGCTTAATATGCAGAGACAGCCATATGTAAGCCATTCAAGGTAAATTTTCTTGAAAATTCATAACACTGTATTTGTTGGGGGGGCCTGGGTAGCTCAGCAAGTAAAGATGCTGACTGCCACCCCTGGAGTTCTGAGTTCAAATCCAGGGCTTGCTGAGTGACTCCAGCCAGGTCTCCTAAGCAACCAAATTGGCCCAGTTGCTAGGGTGGGTAGAGTCACATGGGGTAACCTCCTCATGGTCTCTATAATGTGGTTCTAGCTCTCGGTGGGGCACGTGGTGAGTTGTGCGTGGATGCCGCGGAGAATAGTGTGAAGCCTCCACACGCGCTATGTCTCCATGGTTACGCGCTCAACAAGCCACGTGATAAGATGAGCGGATTGACAGTCTCAGATGCGGAGGCAACTGAGATTCATCCTCCACCACCCGGATTTAGGCAAGTCACTACGCCACCATGAGGACTTAGAGGGAATTGGGCATTCCAAATTGAGGAGAAAAAAACAAGGGGAGCATGTTTTGAGCAACCTGTCTCAAGAGAGACAATAACACTGACTTGACCAATGGCATGAGTTTGGGGTGGGACTATCAGTTTGTTCGATCAATGACAGGAGGGGGCGTATTCAGGAGTCTGTTTTGAAAACAATGTTTATTTTTGCAATTCCGTTTGGTGGCACAAGGGGCACAGAAATTACATATTTCACCTTTAACAATTTTTGTTTTACTTTCTGACCAAACAGTAGTTCTAACTTAAGAGATTTAACAGCAAAGTTTGACCTGAAAAGCTTTTTGAATAAATAAATTAATAAAAACAATTATGGTGACATGATTAAACTTGAACAGATATATGTACACTAAATACATAAAAAAAAGGAATACACCCTATTTATAACTGATCTGAAAATATAGTAATGATAAACAACATTTAATTGTACATTTTGCTATTAACAAATGAGCAAAAATGCTGAGTAGGTAGCCTACATCTGTGCTGGGACTCGAATCAGTGAACTGGTTTGAATTGCTTAATTTACAAATACAGTCCGAACAAACTGATTCACTAGAAAGAATTGGACTGCTGCCCCATCTACAGAAAAAGGACGGTTTAGGAGAGCGTGTTTGGTTATTGACTCTTCACTCAGCTGTGAAGCTTCATGCACAGGGTTGACATTAACAACAACAATATAGTGTTTTGTCATGGTACACCACTACTTGGAAAAAAATAGCTTGTTACTGGAAGATCAACACTGTTTTGAAAACAGCTTCTGTCACGCTACTGCAAAAATATTGTCGCAACCCTTATAGTTCAACCCTAGCAATATGTAGGACCAAATGCAACAAAATAAAAAATTAATATATTTGCAAAGAAATGTAAAGAATGAAAAAAGTGGTTCACACCAAACGAGTTTTTGTGTCTGTCTGCGTTATTTTCCCAAGTGAATGTGCTAGCTAGACGCATGCTCTTGACGGACATCTTTGATCATTGCGCCGCATCTCGCTGTTTTTCAGGATCTCATGCAGGAGTGCCACGTTTTAGATGGCGTTCCAAGTTCAAAAGAACATCAATTGTTAAGACACTTTCCTTTTGTTCTATTTGTGTAGCTGCGGACATGTTTGGTCTGAAAGGCCCCTAGCTGAACTGTTTATGAACAGAATCGTATCATTCCAAACATGACTAGCCAAATTTAGCTGCTGTGTGAATGTACTGTAGCTACAGATATGTTCTCATTGTTTGATGGCTGAATTTCACAACCCTCTTCTCTCTGTTTTTTCTCCTTTATTCTGTAAGGAGGCAACATTATTTATAGGTCTACCCATGGATAAAAATGCAAAAGTGGCAAACTTTTCATACACTGTGTCTCTGTTTGAGAAGAAGTGTTTGCCTGAACCTGAACTGTGGCTCTACAGATCTCTGGTTCCTCTGTGTCTCGTTCTGTTGTTGCTGCTGCTTCTGAGCTTGTTATCATCACAGCTGGTCCAGTTCAGAGTTCTGCTGTCTGAGCAGTTTTTCTCAGATGTCGCTCTGGAAAGAGCCACTTATCTACATTCAAAGATTTTAAGACAGCGATGCAAATCTAAAGCTGAGAAATTTAAAGGAGGTCTAAAGACTTTGGCCATGCAGGTTGGTATCCCTTATTTTGCTGAAAAACAAAAACCTGTTCCCTGTGGCAACATTAATGCACATGTTTGAGCTTTGTGACTACTGCCTTCATGTGCAGTCAGAAATATCCTACTTCCCACTTCTCAAGTCGTAATTACGAGCACGTCAATTTCAAGTGCTTTGTTGACAGAAACATGGAGGACGCCTGGTTCATTCATGCATATTTCTTGGGGAACTCTTATTTTGACACCATAATACATGGTAGCCAACTGGTTGAAGAAAACTGAATTTTTCATCAAATGCATGCTATTTTCTCTGTGTAAAAATTTTCAGTTAGCATCAAATAGTTATGTAAATGCATATAAGTGAAACGGCAAGTGATAATACAGTAGCTGCATTTAGAGAAATTAATAAAACCATCGTTCACTATTGTAACTGTCCTACTTTGCCTGAATGTTTACATCTCCTCCCAACTCGGAAACTCATTATCAAAATTATCTCTGAGTTTCCCAGTCATAATTACAACTTGAGAGGGTGTTTATGAGCAACTTTGTATTTATGATCATTCCGATAGCACTTGAAGGCAGCAAGCCAGAAACATACTAGTGAAGTCTTACCTGTTAGTAATGGCATTTTTATCAACAAGATAAACATTTATTTATTGTATTTCTATTGCAGCCCAGTTTTTGGTGCCCTTTACTCTTCCATGAACACAGGAGAAATGCTGAAGCTGTTTAAATATGCTTGAGGTTTGTAACACATCAGTCTGTTAATCTGCCATAATGGAGGTTTGGTTCAGTGTACAACACTACATTAGAAATGTTACAGTCTTGTTATCAAAAAATGTCTTACTGTGAGAGCACCTCTGTTACACACTACTAAGACTACTTAAGGTCAGTATGCACAGTTACACTAAGCTGAACTCATTTCTACACTATATTTCAATATCAAACTTACCATGTGGGTATTTGACTGCAGAGGAGGATGTTAGTCCTGTGAGACTTATAAGAAAAGAATTGATAAGGGATTGTCAGAAAACGGTTCAAAGTTTTTGTAAATCCCAAATATTTATTTGTCTATATGAATCTGGTCATGAGTAATATTGTAGAATCTAATAATCTTGTATAATACAATATATAACATATGTTGTATGAATATATATATAATTCACATTCTCTATTGTATATAATACTGTATGTATTCAACAAAACAATATGGCTGTATTTCTACATTATTCTGTATTGAAACATGAGAATCTGAGAATTGATCACTCGTTCTTTCCTTAAGAATAAAGGTTTCTTTAGTGGCATGTTGAAAAATTCTTCTTTTTTATTCTAATTTGAATCTTTGCTATTATATCTGTTAACTACACTGGTGAACCAAAACATTATGACAGCCTGCTTAATATGCTGTTGGTCCCCCACGTGCTGGCAAAACAGTGCCGACCCGCCGAGGCATGGACTCTACAAGACCCCTGAAGGTTTCCTGTGGTATCTGGCACCAAGGCATTAGCAACAAATCCTTCAAGTCCTGTAAGTTGCGAGGTGGAGCTGCCGTGGATTGGTCTAGTTGGTCCAGAACACAGATGCACAATCAGATTGAGATCTGGGGAATTTGGAGGCCAGGGCAACACCTTGAACTCTTCATTATTATCCTGCTGAAAGAAGCCATTGCCATCAGGGAATACCATTGCCATGGAGGGATGTACCTGGTCTGCAATGATGTTTAGGTAGGTGGCACATGTCAAATTGACATCCACATGAACGGCTGGACCCAGGGTTTCCCAGCAGAATCAAATCAAATCAAATCACTTTATTGTTACACAGCCATATACACAAGTGCAATGGTGTGTGAAATTCTTGGGTGCAGTTCCGATCAACATAGCAGTCGTGACAGTGATGAGACTACCAATTTACAATAACATCAAATTAACACAGCACAATTTAAACATCTGATATACACATAATTACACTCAACAATATACAAATAATAACATACACTGTACAGTATACAATACGCACTATATAGATACACATTATTCAATAAAAATAAAAACTAAAAATATATAAAAAATTATATATAGTATATATAGAATGTACAGTATTGTACTGTATTGACATTCAGGCTGTCGGTTGATAGTCAGTTGTTAAGAGAGAATATAATACAATATAATATAATTTATGACAGTCTGGTGTGAGATATAAGAGTAAGGGTAATAAAGTGCAGTGCTGATGAATTTTGATCGTGGGAGATCAAGAGTTCAGAAGTCTGATTGCTTGGGGGAAGAAGCTGTCATGGAGTCGGCTGGTGCGGGTCCTGATGCTGCGATACCGCCTGCCTGATGGTAGCAGTGAGAACAGCCCATGGCTCGGGTGGCTGGAGTCTCTGATGATCCTCCGAGCTTTTTTCACACACCGCCTTGTATATATTTCCTGGAGGGAGGGAAGCTCACCTCCGATGATGTGTCTGGCAGTTCGCACCACCCTTTGCAGGGCTTTGCGGTTGTGGGCTGTGCTATTGCCGTACCAGGCAGTGATACAGCCAGTCAGGATGCTCTCTACAGTGCAGGTGTAGAACCGTGTGAGGATGTGGCGGTTCATTCCAAACTTCCTCAGCCGTCTCAGGAAGAAGAGGTGCTGATGAGCCTTCTTCACAATGACTTCAGTGTGGATGGACCATGTGAGTTCCTCAGTGATGTGGACATCCAGGAACTTGAAGCTGCTGACTCGCTCCACTGATGCTCCATTGATGGTGATGGGACTGTGTTCTCTGTCTTTTCTTCTGAAGTCCACCACAAGCTCCTTTGTCTTACTGACGTTGAGGGAGAGGTTGTGCTCCTGACACCAGTGTGTCAGAGTGTGCACCTCCTCTCTGTAGGCTGTTTCATCATTGTCAGTGATCAGACCTACCACCGTCGTGTCATCAGCAAACTTAATGATGGCATTGGAGCTATGTGTTGCCACACAGTCATGTGTGTACAAGGAATACAGTAGTGGGCTGAGAACACAGCCCTGTGGGGCTCCAGTGTTGAGGGTCAGTGATGAGGAGATGTTGCTGCCTATTCTAACCACCTGGCGTCTGCTTGACAGGAAGTCCAGGATCCAGCTGCACAGCGAGCTGTTTAAGCCCAGAGCCCGGAGTTTCTCATCAAGCTTGGAGGGTACTATGGTGTTGAATGCTGAGCTGTAGTCTACAAACAGCATTCTCACATAAGTGTTCTTTTTTTCCAGGTGGGAGAGAGCAGTGTGTATTGTAGATGCAATGGCATCATCAGTGGAGTGGTTGTTGCGGTAAGCAAACTGCAACGGGTCAAGAGAGAGAGGCAGCACAGAGCAGATGTAATCTCTGATTAGTCTCTCAAAGCATTTGCTGATGATGGGGATCAGAGCAACAAGACGCCAGTCATTGAAGCAAGTTATTTTTGATTGCTTTGGAACAGGCACAATGGTGGATGTTTTAAAGCATGTGGGGACTACAGACAAAGAGAGGGAAAGGTTGAAAATGTCCATAAAAACACCAGCCAGCTGGTTCGCGCACGCTCTGATGACGCGGCCCGGAATGCCGTCTGGGCCCACGGCTTTGCGGATATTCACCCGTCAGAAGGATCGGGTTACATCCGCTACAGAGACGGAGAGTGAACTAACCTCTGTAGCTTCAGCCGCGAGAGCTCTCTCCATGAGGGCGGTGTTATTTCCCTCAAAACGAGCATAAAAAGTATTTAGTTCATCTGGGAGAGAGGCAGCGGTGTTCATGGCGGAGTTTTTATTCCCTTTAAAGTCCGTGATGATGTTAATTCCCTGCCATATGCTTCTGGAGTTGGTGGTGTTAAACTGTCCTTCAATTTTGCTCCTGTACTGGCGTTTTGCGGTTCTGATTTTTCTGAGGGCATAACTGGCTTGTTTATGCTCCTCCGCGTTCCCAGAATTAAAAGCGGAGGTCTGCACATTAAGTGCCGCACGAATATCGTTATTTATCCATGGTTTCTGATTCGGATAGATCCATATTGTTCTGGTCGGAACCACGTCCTCCACGCACTTTTTGATGAAACACATTACGCTATCAGCGTAAAGCTCAATGTTGTCATCAGAGGTGGACCGGAACATCTCCCAGTCCGTGTGATCAAAACAGTCTTGTAGCATGGAATCTGATTGGTCCGACCAGCACTGGATTGTTCTGAGGGTGGGTGCTTCCTGTTTCAGTTTCTGCCTGTAAGCGGGCAGAAGCAGAATGGAAGAGTGGTCCGATTTGCCAAATGGTGGGCGGGGGAGGGATTTGTAGCCATCCCGGAAGGGAGAGTAGCAGTGGTCCAAAACCCGGTCCCCTCGTGTGTTGAAACTGATGTGCTGGTGGTATTTTGGTGCGACTGATTTTAAACTGGCTTTATTAAAGTCCCCGGTCACAATGAACGCGGCCTCAGGGTGTGCGGTTTCCTGCTCACTTATACTCCCATACAGTTCCTTGATTGCCCGGTCTGTGTCGGCTTGTGGGGGAATGTACACAGCTGTGATAATGACCGTTGTGAATTCCCTCGGTAGCCAGAATAGTCGACACAGAAGCCTAAGAAATTCCAGATCAGGAGAGCAGAAAGACTTGATAGAATGTACGTTCCTCTGATCACACCAGGATTTGTTGATCATAAAACATACACCACCTCCTCTGCTTTTACCTGAGTGGTCTTTCGCTCTGTCCGCTCGGTGCACAGAGAACCCCGCGGGTTCAATGGCTGAGTCTGGAATCTCCGCAGACATCCAAGTTTCCGTAAGGCAGATAATGCAGCAGTCCCTTGTTGGAAAGAGATCAGTGCTTTCAGCTCGCAAAGCTTGTTATCCAGAAACTGGACATTTGCCAGTAGAACAGTGGGTAGCAGGGGTCGATTTGCATGGCGTCTTACTCTGATGAGAACGCCGGCTCTGTTTCCCCTTTTCCTTTTGCGTTTCCACGGCCGTGCTGCCCAGAAAAGGGCTCTGCTTGCGTGTTTGTAAACAGCGGGTCGGCATTGAGAAATTTGAAGTCCGGTTTACGGTGTGAAATTGCTGAACCAATGTCCAAAAGTGTTTGTCTGTCGTAGACAATAAGGCAGACAACATCCAAGACAAAAAATATAAGAATTGTGAACAAAACAAACAAAACATTACTATGTTGTGTCAGAGCTCGCAACGCAGCAGCCATACTCGACGCCATCTTGAGTCCAAACAGTGCATCCTGGTGCCATCACTTCCCCAGGTAAACAGCGCACACGTACACAGCCATGTGATGTGAAGTGATGTAAAAGAAAACGGGCCTCATCGGACCAGGCGACCTTCTTCCACTGCTCTAAGGTCCAGTCCCGACACTCTCATGCCCTTTCTAGGTGCTTTTGACAGTGGACATCATGGGCACTCTGACCAGTCTGCGGCTACGCAACCCCATACGCAGCAGGGTGCGATGCATTGTGTGTTGTGACACATTCCTCCCGTAACCACCATTAAAAGTTTCTGTGATTTGTGCCACAGTAGACCTTCTGTCGGTTCGTTTCCCTCGAGCATCGATGATCCTTGGGCGTCCAACACCCTGTTGCTGGTTTGTGGTTTATCCCTCCTCGGACCACTGTCGGTAGGTACTCGCCACTGCTGACCGGGAGCACCCCACAAGCCTTGCCGTTTCAGAGGTGCTCTGACCCAGTCATCTGGCCATAACAATTTGGCCCTTTTCAAAGTCGCTTGGGTCTTTACTCATGCCCATTTCTCATGCATTCAACATGTTGATAACGAGAACTGATTGTTCGCTTACCCAGACCTTGACATGTGGCCTTGTTAGGATCAACGTTATTTGCTTCACCTGTGAGTGGTCATTATGTTTTAGCTCATCAGTGTATATTGATTTGGTATTTCATAATTTTCTATTCTAGGCCTATGTATTTGAGGGTTTAGTGCCATGGTACAGACTAATAGCTGACCGATATTTGTATTAACCATCTCAGAGGTGAGTGTAATTGAATGTGTAGTGTGTGATGAAAAAAAAAAAACTTCTGAAAACATTGAATGTGAAAAAAAAAAAAATTAAAAAAAAAAAAGCTAAATTAAAATCTATCATGACAGACAGTAGACAGCTGTATAATCTGGGAAAATATATTCTAGCAGACCATTTATAGCTATGATATTTTAAATAGTGACCTATATTTGATTTGATTTTATAAGTAACAGCCATAATTGTTCTGATTGAGAATTTATTTCAACTCATTAATTTAATTGAAGTATTTGACATAAAGTGATAGAGCGATTTTTGTTTTTATTTAATGGTTAAAAAAAAAAAAAAAAAATCTTCATAAAGGTTGAAGGGTTAAATAAATTCCACGGTGCAAATAAATCTGAAAAAGTGAATTTCTGACCCTGGTGCTAGGTAAATTACTTTCAAACAAATATCATTTAGAAATTTTATTTATAATTGTACAATACAAAACTCTTAAAACTATCTGGTTGCATTGGGAGCTGTTAACCCCAAAACTCTTACCTTTTCCCGCTGATGAATTCTCTTATACACATATTCAGAAAAGGGTTTGAGTGGGATAAACCGTCCCTCACCTGGTTCTGCGAACAGTTGCCCGTTTTCATAAACTACCTTCTCCCTTGAGATAGTGACCACTGGAACCCCGTGACACTGCATGCCCTCAAAGATGTTATAGTCCACAGCCTGGTGGTGAGTCTTTGCTGAAATCATCCTAAAAAAACACAGGATCATGCAGTGCAGAAGAAACATACGTCTACAATTAGACTTAATGAATGATTAACTGCACCAAGAACCAAAACTAACTGTTTGAAATACGTTTAGAGTCAAATATACAAAATTATTTGACCGCAGAATTCCACTACTGATAAATCTGGTGGATTTGTATGATTAAAAATAGGTAGAGAATTGTATTTTGAATAAGAAATGAATGCCTATTACAGTGGTTCTCGATTTATTCTGGTCACAATCAATTGACTCAAAAGTCTGATTCAATTATTACTACATTTTAACCGTATTTTACTTTTTGCATTAAACATTTTTAATCTACTTGGCTACAGTGGCTGTTTGAATGAAAAATAATAGTTCTTCTGATTTAGTTTTTTTAAAAATTTTTTATTGCTGAGCAAAGGCTTAAATATTTAGATAAATATAAAATAAAAAGTCTGAAAATACAGAGGTATTTTGCTACAGTATATCTCCTAGTTTTTAGCTATATGACCCAGCCCTGACTGTAATGTATTAACAATAAATGACCTTTCTCCGAGAATATTTAATGTCACTTACAGAATTCCCTAAATCAGCAAAGGCTGTACTTCCTAAAAATATTGCAAATACATTCCTTATCTCCTTCTGACAAATTTTGTCTTGCTTTTTCTTTAAAAAAAAAAAAAAAAAAAAATCTACTATACAATTATCTATTGTTAAAGCAAGTGTTACTATATTAATCATACTTGGCTTTATTTGTTCACAGATGTTTCCTTTCTTAAATAAAGTGTTAGATAGGAGACTAGCACAAATATAATGCCTGTATTGCACTGATTTGAAATTCTGTATGTTGATTGGTTGGTCTCTATGGGAACAAAAGTCATACCTGTTCGTACAAGCTAAGTCGTACGATATCTTACATTTTTGTCATCTCTGTCATGACACTATGTTGGCAATGGACATGAATGGAACCTCAAATCATGAAGCTTGTTGATGAGAATTGTGCTGTTACTTATGATTTTTACCTGGTGAATGATAAAACTAGTGAAAAAATCCCATAGACTTATATTGAAGGAGGGGCCCGAACCATTTCGATGGAGCATAATATCATGACACTGGAGTTGGCTCTTTTGACTTTGGGCCCCTAAGCAACCACCTAGCAGCCAGAGTCAGAAATTAAGAGGGGCTCAGGGCAAAAATGCCACCATAAATGCCCCTAAAATTAAAAAAGTGGTGGCAAAAAATGCCCTCGTAATGCATTCTTCTCTTAGAGTTCTTAATACTCTATTATCATCTACTACTATCTACTATCTACTATCATCCTAGTTATGCATATTATGGCATAAATATGAGTTAATGTTGATTTAATAGGTAATACATTCTTAATATCCAGAATTTGTATTAATGTATTAAATTAATGTATTTGACATAAATGGATAAGACAGTTTATATTTTTATATTGTTTTTAAAAACGTACAAAATAAAGGTAAAAATGTCCTTGAAAATCAAATGCAGGGGGCAAATATGGCAAGGGCAACTCACATTTTCTTAAAAATCTACCTTAACCACAGCTATAAAACAGATAGTTCTGACTCTAAATTGTGATTGGATGACATTTTTGAAGCCATTACAAAATGCCTTTCTTGGCGTATTGCTTTATTATAATTAGCTGAGGGAAGGATAATAATGCAGCTTCACAGCTGAATTAACCATCACTCCAATTACATATGAGGAACCAAAATGCAGATGATAGAAATATTTTGGACAACATTTCTGCTTTCCATTGCTTTTCTACATAGAAGATACATCCAGCTGACCCTAATTGTCTAATTTACACCCGGAATTCAGAATACAGGACATGTCACAGCTCTTGAGAGAGCTTATTACACAAGCGGGCCTGCTCTGCGCTAAATTTCACCATATTGGTCCTCGCAGCGTAACGCACATCAGCAGTTGGTTATTTGCCTAGAGGGAGCTAGCCCAGATTCAGAGGGAAAAAGGAACAATGTGGCCCAATTACATAAGAGCCACGGCAGTCTGCTGTTTCCATTTTCTCCTCTCATGTGTGCACTTTGCAAACGACGTGTTTGAGCAGGAAGAACGCTACACAGTTCTTCCATTTATGGTCATGTCTTTCCAGCCAATCCTGTACGTCATTATGGCAACATCTACAGTATGTTCATCACATATAGAACCTATAAGACCCCGCAATCACAGAAACACGTTGTCCCTTCATCTCAAGTATATAAACCTGTAGCAATAAAGTGAGGTTCAAAAGTTGAGTGCTTCTATTTTGCTTTTTTTTTTCATTAAAAAGTGTTTGTCATTACACATTGTATTATCAGCATAACAATTTGAGTATAAAGCTGAATTGAAAAACTGACATTCATTTTGTAATTTCTTAGTGTTTTGGCATGTCCCCCTTTTGCTTTAATGACAGTATATGCACTTGAGCTGGCACGGTCTCCACAAGTTTGTGCAAAACCTGATGATCTATGTTATTCAGCATGATTTGAGAATGTTCCAAAGATCATCTTGTGTGTTCATCTTTGTGACCTTTTGTACAAAGAAGTTAACATGGTCACAGATTTGCTTATTTGATTAGTGACCTAGAAATAGTGCACTCTTATGTTTCTTTGTTTTACATTTTTCAAAATCTTAAAACTTGTATTTCCAGGTTTAAAATAGTTTAAATCTCAGATTTTCAGTGTGGACTCTTGAAACCCAATGTACCTGAGAGGCAACTTAAATGTAAAACCTTTTCAGCTCTAAAGGCAAACATTGGAGATCAGGGGCCGTACATGCATAATGCCACCTAGAATACAATTTTAGTCTTAAGTGTGTCAAAATTCTAAGAATGATGTAATTTTATTCTTATCCCTAGGCTTAATAATAAGTGTGATTCATAAAGGTTCAAAAGTGTTAAGACTTGGTCTCAGCTCCTAAATTGTTTAAGAGTGCTTGAGAGGTATCCTAACCTAGTTAAGAGTAGCACAATGACTGTGTTCCGTGGAGACAACACACTGTACAACAAAGACAGAATGTGTTGGACTTATGATAGTGGATTTTATGCAAATGTGTTTTGTAGTTGAGCGAAATGAAATCCATAAATATAATTTTTTAATTGCAGCACATTTTTTCATTTAATGAATACATTGAAACTCATTGTTGTAAATGTAGCATTTGAAAAATGTGATGGGCTACATGCCTAAACTTTCATTGGGTTGTAACAACTAATTAATAAAATCTCAATTTCACTTAAATAATAAGATGGGACATATTACCCTTGCAGGCTCACTATTGGCTGATTCAGTGTTTGAGGGCGGCCATATTGGGTAGACATAATTGTGGTCCTTATTTCACAACACTTAAGTGTCACCTCAGTCAGCACTTCAGAATCAGTCTTATGCTGTGTTCCATTCAACTCAGAAAGTTGGATTTTCCAACTTCCTTCTAGGAAAAGTGCAATGGAACGCCACTTGAATCGTAATTCCAACTTGGAAAGTCGTGCAGAAAAGTTAAACTCAGATTTCGGCAAGATGCAGGTGTGTGACGTCAAACAAACATGTCGGAGATGTACAAAATAATTGATAAACATTCACTTTTATTCAATAATATCGATAAATTTGTCAAAGTTCCTACATTACATGATATTAAATCTTAATTAACAAATGTTAGCAGAGTAGCAGGTGTTCAAACATGGTAAATGATATTATCTTTTGATAATCGTACATCTGTAGCACGAGTTCTAGCGTTGCAGATTGTTTATGAATTGGGTTGCTAGGAGACGTCTCTGGTGACAGTCAAACACCTGCTAAGCTAACGGGAGTGTTAGAGTTTTGTTTCCTTAAACATCATCTTCTGAGCGTCTGGCAATGGAATGCATCTATGGTTGGAGATCAGAGATATCAAGTAGGAATATCCCGCATCCAACTTGAATGGAACGCAGTATTAAACTTTGATGAAAGTTGCTTTGAGCATCTTTATAAAAAGCTCCTACTCTTACACAAGTCCTACTCTTTCTTAAGAATTTTTTGACACTTAAGTCAAAGCTTAAGCCTATTCTTAAGAGCTTTTCTGAGAAGTTTTATACATACGGCCCCAGGTTAAACCTATTATGTCAGGTCCAAACATGTCTGGATGAGAAACAGACAGGACTACAGAAATATTTTTTGGAGTAACACAATGAAAACACTGGCTCATTTCAGCTGAATAATGAAAACATTACAGAGCAATTAAAGTGATGTTCAAAGCTCAACAAATTTGCTTTTCTGTCAGCCGTGCCCTACTGATACATTAAATTATAAATAAATTCAAGCAGTCATGAAATTAAGATGTAAAAAAAAGCTGAAGTCCATGAAACGAGAAAACTGGAATTTAAATTTTCAAAACATTACGCAACCTTAGTGTGTAACATACAGATCATGAATTTTCATGTAAAGTGACGTTAAAAAGTTTTTTTTAATTTTTTTTATTTTATTTTATTTTATGTGAAGTGTGTAATTTCTGTGCACCTAGCAGCATCTAACAAAATTGCAAAAATAACTAGATATTCACATATCCTGCAGAAAATGTGAGCAGTGCTTGGAGTCAGATTGTTGTGAGTGGTTGCCAGAGTGTTGCTATGTGGTTGCTAATGTGTTCTTTATGTGGTTGCAATGCAGTTGCTAGGGTTTTATGGGTGGCTTCTACTGTCCCAAGTCAAAAGAGCACACCCCCAAGTCTCTATGATATTCTGGTCCATAAATATGGCTAGTGAAAATCTTATTTACAGTCAGGGCCTTACTTTGTCTTAAGGGTGGGTGATGTACCGGTTGCAGTGAAACCAGAAAAAAAAAAAAGAACTTGGTCTGGAACGTTCAAAATAAGGGACTTGCCTCAACCAAAATAAGAGATAAGCAATACATTTTTTCCCCCAACAGCACAGAGATCATAACAAGCAAAATATACAGTAGCCTATTTAAAACAGGCTTTTCAATAAATGTATTCTTAATATTAAAAATATCCTCAAAAATATTTAAAATATTTAAAAAATATATCTATCCATCTAAAATCAACATATCTCTCTCTCCTGCATGCATGTACACACTGCTTGGGGGTGTTTGAACTAAACGTTATCTTATGCAGGCCGAATTAATAATATGTTTTTATTTTTTTTATTTTAATTATTTGTTTTAATTACAGATCTGCATCTCTGTCAGAACACTGCAGCATTAAATCAGTATCATTGCATCATATCTAACAATAATTAATTAAAGACTTGGAAACAACTGAGAAATGTACTTTATACCCCAATATTTTTCCTTGTATTTGGATTAACCTTGAATGAATACGTAGTAATTTATGTATAATTGTCTAAAAGGTCTTCAGCATGTCACAGAAGGCTACATCCACAATATGCATTAAGGCAAAGAAATGTGTGATGCATCAGTTTCCTTCAGAATAAAAGCACATGCTTATTATGTTCAACATTACGTTTTTGTTCCTTGGAACGTTTTCAGTTCCTGTTTACAATTGTCCAGAAAAGTGATAGTACACCTCTTCTCAACACACAGCAGGATTTGAGGTGTTATTTTTATCCTTAACACGAATGAATCTAGTTGCACAAAAAACTTGGATGGGAGAAAGTATTCCGACTGGCTCTCTGGCGTATTATTTAACTTCTATGCAATAAGATATGATTCATTATTCATCAAGGCATGTAAAAGAGATCACATGGCATTTTCTAGGCCGTTATGAGTTACCTGGTGGCCTTTGGGTCCCATATGACCAGGTCTGCATCAGAGCCTTTGGCGATTCTCCCTTTTCGAGGGTAAAGGTTGAAGATTTTTGCTACGTTAGTACTGGTGACAACTACAAATCGATTTTCGTCCATTTTTCCGCTGTGCTGAGGGAAAGTAAACACAAAAATGTTAAGTTATTATTACGATCGCTGTACCTCATCTCCCAGAATGAGACATCCAAAGGTCAGCACGGCACTAAGCTGCAAACAGACCCTAAACCCAAACCATAATTTTAAGGCCACGTCCACACTAATACATTTTCAGTTGAAAACTCTGTTTCCCGTTTTCTAACGTCATACATTTCCTACGTTTGCAGAACTAGAGACCGTTTTCATAAGTCAGTGTGGATGAAAGGCTTACACACAGAAAAATGAATGCATTTTCACCCAAACACATATTAATGTGGACGTGGCCTCATTACCCACTGGAGTCTTGTGGATTACTTTTATGCTGCCTTTATTTGATTTTTGGAGCTTCAAAGTTTTGGTCACCATTCACTTGCATTGTATGAACCAACAGAGCTGAAATATTCTTCTACAGATCTTAGTTTGTTTTCTGCAGAAGAAAGTTATACATACCTGGGATGGCATGAGGGTGAGTAAATGATGAGAGAATTTACATTTTTGGGTGAACTATCCCTTTAAGCCTTAATACTGAATAAGAGATATACATGCTCCACAGCTACGGGAATATTCTTATGTACTGTACAAAGTAATTGGCATATTCCAGATGAACCAAGACATGTACAATCTCTTCCCATTATTTTCTTTTGGAAATATTGGAAATGCTCTTTTTTTTTACATTTATTACAGTGCAGTTTTAGAAATTCAGCACAGTAATATAAAGAACATCATCAGTTCTCATTCATGTCCTTGACAATAGCACATAGGAATGATGAATTGAAAAATACTGGCCATCAGAATATTCATGTGCATGTAAATGCACTCAATTATGGGGTGTGAAAAAATGAGGGAATGAATTATGGCAATGAAAGGGACAGACCACTCCCTTCTCCCATATATCAGACATTCTGTCCTTAGCGCCACTGACAGCGTTTGGGATTTTGGTGAAGTCGTCAGTCGTCAGGTCCATCAGATATCCAGGAGCACTGGGGTCTGGTCTCAAGGGAGGACCCATGATGAACCCAGCAGTGTGAGCCCAGTCCTGACGCCAATAGTGAGTGCCATCTGTGCCCAGTCCCGCCATAATGGGCTCTCCAAACACCACTCGATCTGATTGAAAACAATAGTGACAAATTATTCATTTTGAGTGTTTGACGAGGAGATTTGAAAATGCAAAAAAAAAAAAAAAAAAAGAAATCAAATTCATCATCTCATGGGTCAAAATCTTGCCTTGGTCTTAAATTTGAAATGCAAAAAAATATATATAAAGTTAGCGGCATGGGCAACAGTGATGGCATGCTGTGTGGCCTCTGCCTCCACTTCCTTTGGACGACACATCTCATGACCCTCAGGACCCATGATGCCCAGAGAAAGCATACGCTTAGCACTCTGTGTGAGCATACGCAAACAAACACATACAAATCAATACTCGCAGAAAGAGACTATGAAACCTTTATGAAATCTATAAATCAGGAGAGTAACAAGGTGAATTCAAGATTATATAAATTTGACATATTATAAGTAAATTGGCTTGTCCTAAAGAAAATAGCATTGCTTGCAAGAAAATAATAGAATAATTTTTTTTTACTGTTGTTGTTGTTGTTTACTCATGTACAGTATCAAACAGTTTTTAAGCAGACATTTTGAATATTTTCCAACTTTTTATTTATTTATGTAAATGCTGAAAATTGTTCAGAAGGAAGATGCATTTCAATACAATGCTGGCATGCAAGCACTGCAACTATTATAAACATCCAGCTGCTATAGTTTTCTTAATAACACTAGTCTATTGCATAGCCACACTTTACCATTTTCAACAAACACAGCACCTCGTGAAAAACTCATTAAAATAGCATTGATGTATTTGGTGCCCTCCAGTGGAATCATATTTCTTTTGTGATATCTTGTGATCATTTTAAGAATGACATGACAGCAAACTGTATTTCAATGGGTTTCAGCATTCAAATCATAATTTTCAAAAAAGATGTATTTTTTGTGTCATATTTTGATAGATTGCTCATTCAACCGCTGACCGCTCAATGACCCAGATGACATACCTTATAGTTGTTTCTTAGGCCTTTTACTGCTTGTTTGGCAATAAATGACAGTGTTAAAATGAATGTGGACACTTACGATATATATAGCTGGTTATTATTAGTCCTCTAGCATAACCATCATATGTACAAACATTTATAACAGTATTTCACAGAAACTTGTAACTGGATTATCATAGCTACAGACAGTTTGTAGCAGAACATGCAATGTTTCATGTTTTGCCCAACATGGAAATGTTTCTTTTAAATCTCCAAACTGAACTGGTTAGTTAATAAACCAGTCAAAAAATTAAAGTCAACATGAAATAAAAATGGACCCTATTGACCCTTTTTTATCACAAATTCCTGGTCTTATTGTGCATGATTCATTGGTGCATGCTATTAAAAAACAAAACGGTGGTGTCCCCTCCCCTCCAACCACCTGTCCCCATTCTGATATGCAACGGTAACAATAAACATTTTTAAATGGATAAAATCTCGTCTTGAACTACATATTTTTCGCAATGAATATCCTTTTTCACATCACATTATGGAAGTAAATTTAATTGCAAATGACATTTCATATTGACTTCAAAGGTGAAGTGTGTAATTTCATCAATCGAAATTGCAAAAATGTTGATCGTTTCCAAACAGATTACCTAAATACTCCTACCACCCTTTCCGCCACGTCTGACAGTTGTGCACCAAACTAATGCCATTGGTTCAAACAGAGCAATGTTTTGAAACCACGATAGAGCCACTTTTTACACCTATGAATGGCTAACTTATCGTAACTTATAGTTAGTAATAACAGGTAGTAATATGAGAAAGGATCTTTAAAAATCAAGAGAAAAAAAGACCCACTTAATCTTTAAGATAATGACCCATGGATACTTTAAAGGCACAGGTCAGTTCTTACACAACAAGAACTGTTTGTTTGAGGCAATTAAAGAATGATTTACGAGAAACATCAGCACACTCTCATTTTTTCTTTTTTTACTCTCCTCAAACCAGTGAAGTTTAATTGATGGGTTAAAAATACACAGAGCAATGGATAAACACTCTTCACAAACCCATGCTGATGCAAGATGAGAATTTCTAACCTCTGTGTTAAAAATAAATCCAATAAACTCTACATAGTGGTCTGGGAATCTGCTTAGGAAAATCATTAAAAGAGCTTCCAATTAATATTTAATAAATTAACTTTCTGGTGATACATATTTGTGTTTATTATTTTAAAACTTACGTAGCTCAGTATATTGTAAGATTAAGTTCAGCAGTTACAGAAATACTCAAACCAGCCCGTCTGGCACCAAAAATCATCCATGTGATTATCTATTCAGCCAATTATGTGGCAGCAGTGCGGTGCATAAAATAATTCATATACGGGTCAGGAGCTTCCGTTAATGTTCACATCAACCATCAGAATGGGGAAATAATGTGATATCAGTGATTTGGAGCATAGTATGATAGTTGGTGCCAGATGGGCTGGTTTGAGAATTTCTGTAACTGCTGATCTCCTGGGATTTTTACACACAACAGTCTCTAGAATTTACTCAGAATGGTGCCAAAAACAAAAAACATCCAGTGAGGGGCAGTTTTGTGGACGGAAATGCCTTGTTGATGAGAGGTCAACGGAGAATGGCCAGACCGGTTCAAACTGACAAAGTCTACAGTAACTCAGATAACCGCTCTGTACAATTGTGGTGAGAAGAATATCATCTCAGAATGCTACTCTCAGATGAGGGTTGGTGCTGTTTTGGTGGCACGAGGGGGACCTACACAATATTAGGTAGGTGGTTTTAATGTTGTGGCTGATCGGTGTATAATATACAGTATATGGTTATTTGTGAGCATACAGTGTCTTCCCACCAGGTGACAGCCACATGTAGGGAGTAATCGCAGCTCTGGGGTAGGCTGTTCTTCTCCACCACTCATAGGCTTTGAGGAGTGAACACCCCTTCTGTGGAATGACAAAGTCCAGGATCGTCGTTGTTCCTCCGGAGATTGCGGCCTGTGAACAGAGAAGCTTGTAAGTTATTATGAAGTGACATCGTCTAATTAATATCCAGAGAATTCCCATGAGTTTTCAGTCGCTCATGACTACTTGATAAGGATTTTTAAAACCCGTTTTTAAAATTGCACTTTCAAAGAACAATTGCTGACAAATTAAATATTTCAGAGTTGAGCATACTCAGTAAAAATGTATGTTCACAACAGAAATTTCCAGGACTGTTTAAGAGTTTATCAGTTTGCGTGGCTTTTCCAGGCCTAGAAATCACAATTTCAAAATTATTTCAAAAACAGAAGGAAAAATGTGTAATGCATCCTAGCAGTTAGATCACAGTGCTAAATTTTGTCTACCGAAGAGCAACATTTCACACTGATTTTCCCCACATGAGTTACTAAACATGACAACAGTAAATATCATGACACTTAAGTCAACAATAATGAGTATTATAGGGGATCCAGAAAATGAGTAATGATGTAAACTGCTTCATAATCTTAATATCATAATATCTATCATGAACAATGAGTTTCAGTGTGTCCAGCAACCTCCAAACATCATTCTCTCTAATCAACCCTTATCACATGGGAATGTAAAAATATCTACAGTTCACTGACATAATAATAGTTGTTTAGAGATTTGGTGCTGCATTTTGAATAAGCGGTCAGAAGGTTAGTTAATCAACAGCAGATTTTCTGCGTATAAACGAAGAAAAAAAAAACATACAACTATGAGTAAATCATTTGTTATGGGAATCATTTATAAGAGCATAATTAATTCAGATAAGTTTATTAGACACTTTAGGAGCATTAACTGATGCACAGAACATGTTTCATCAGTTGTCTTTACCTTGGTACCATTACTAAAGTAATCTACAGCTGTAGTGCCCATGAATGCCAGCTCCATGTGAGTGTCTATTCCACCTGGCAGCACCAATATGCCTGTGGCATCAATGACCCGTGTGCCAGCCGGTACCTGCAGATCTGAACCCACTGCATGAATAACTCCATCTTCAATAAACACATCTGCTACCTCAGAAGAATCCTCATTTACCACCTTTCCTCTTTTAATTAAAATCCTGCTTTGATTTGTCACATTTTCTACCTTGGACAATGGCAATCGTATTGCTTGCAAGTTATTAAAAATGATCCTAATTTTGTTCTATGACTTTGTTGTCTTCAGTACTCATGCACAAACTTTAAAATCCCATATGTCAGGTAAGAAATGTGGTCTTGTCTACAGAACAGAGGCTCTGTCCTGTTCTGTCTCTCTTATGGTTGGTGTGTTTTATCTCATGCCCACTTCATTGTGAAACCTGCCCGACCTGTCCGGACTGTTTCTGACATGAGCACGATTCATCTAAGCGAATCGGTTCGAATGAAGCGGTTAAAAATGATTCATTTGAGTCATGAGCTCCCAGAACCCAACAATTGTCGGCCTACTCCTCCTAATCGTTACATCAATCACCAGTTATGGGCTAGGTGCGCAAGATGGCGCTTGTGAGCTTTCGGTACACGAGGATATGCATACTTACTTCCGGTCGAATGAGCGCTCACGGAAACTGACCCGCATGTGGTGAGCGAAACGAGGCGGGCGTTTTCAATTCAACACATATTTCTGTGTGATGATGTACCATTTTATTATTACCTGTTACTTGTGCTTTCGTCAGTCACCGCAATTCAGTCAGTGTTACGTCGCTGCCGATCCTGTTGCGCCACCGCAAAATGATTTTGGCCTATATTTTAAGTCTTGCAGCCTGAATTGAATGTATTGGGATAAAAATATAGTGTACCTCAAAATAATGCTAAGACAACACGCCTTTCTATAACGCTGCAATCACTGGCTGTACTGAAAAACAAAAACACAGCGCGACCGTGGTCTGATGCATGAACAAATGACTCAAAAAAAAAAAAAAAGAAGTCACACTCTGTGAATCCTTCTCTGTGAATACATCAAAGAGGGTTACTGAACCATAAGTTTTACATCCAGTTATGTCCGACTCGAAATGAAGCAAGAACGCACATTGATTCAACAATGTGTGCTGCTGTGTATTAAGTGTACTTTTCAATATGTCCACAAGGGGTTGCTGTTAGTCAAGGTAGCAGTAGCGGATGAGTTCTGCCAGTCGTATGGCAAGAGTTGAATAATAGGCTACAACTTGCATCAAGCATAAAAATGGTTAAATCAATTTGATTAATTCCTTTTCTCAAGTACCTTTTACGTGTAAATGTATGCAAATGTAATTTAAGAAAGTGTTTCTATTAAGTGTTAGGCAGATTTTCAGAAATGTATGCACAAGGTCAAGATCAGGCACTTACATGTAATTTATTATAATTTGATTATTTACACAATGGCAAGAAAATTAACAGGATGTAACCTAACATGATGGAATTAAAGACCTAAAATTGGCATTTTTTTTAGTGTGGTATACATGGTTGGAGTGACCCAGGAATTTTTTTTTTCTGGTGCCCAGGTAAGAATATGAAGGTGTGCACCGTCAGGGCTAAGGGGAAATTCGTAATGTTTGTAGCACTCATGTCATGTCATGTGTCTTTGTCTACAGTTGCGCAAAAGAAGTGACTTCTAGTTGTGCATCTTGTGTTTATAGTATCATTTGCATTGGCAACATTGTTTCTATGTGCAGTGATTTGATTTGACAGAACATATGTATGAAAAAGCTCACTATGATGATTTATTTGTGTTGGTGGAGTTTTGTTGGTTCCATAGGGCGGGAATATTCTCAGAGCTGTGAATTGCATCAGCCGGTTCAGGGAAAGTCTTCTCACTGTCACAGCATCTTGCGCAGCTTACTTTGTCTTTGCTGCTTTAAAAAATAGAAAACTGACTTGCACAAGAAATACAAAGATGTATGTGCTGGCAAGATAAGCAAGCCTTTAGGGTTTATAAGTACCTAACCTCTCTCTCCCTCTCTTTCTCTTTCTCTCTCTATCTTTATTTTTCTCTCACTCATTCTCTCTCTCTCTCTCTCACACACACATACACTAAACAATTCTGCATGCCTTAAGAGGATTTGAAGGGTGATTTGAAGTGTAGTCAGAGTATGAAATATTAAGAAAGCCAGGGCATCTGCAATGTGCCTCTGCAGACAGGGATAAGAGTGCACTTTTAGTCATGAAGTTTAGTATAGTTCTGAAAGTGTTGTTGTTCGCACATCTTGATCACCTGGAGTAGTTTGTCATTCATTCCTGCTGTGGTTGACTTATTGCTTGAAAAGTGAAAACACTTCACATTTCAAGAACATGCCCTAGTTGAATTTCACCCCAACAATAAACAAAGAAATAAGAACTTGTATTTCTCTTGAAAAGAAAATGAAGCCTGTTATGATAGTATTTTCAGGACCATTTTTTCTTTGTGACGTTGTGCCCCCCTACAACGGTATATCATGGCAGTATTTGTTGTTCCCCTTCTGTCACTCACTCGACGTTGTGTCGATGTAGTGACACTAGGGGTCGCTCTTGGGAGCCCCAAACACCTCTGAGCCACACTCTACAAGGAGTGTGGCATCCTCGTGGGCACTGGCCAATGGCACCTTTCTAGCAGACATCTGCAGAGCAGCGGGCTGGGCAACACCCAATACCTTTGCGAGATTTTACAATCTCTGGGCTGAGCCGGATTCGTCCCGTGTTTTGTCAGGTATGAACAGGTAAGTTTGGGAATACGGAACAGCTGGCCGGGTGTATCGCTTGCGTATAGCGCCTTTCCCCTCCGTGAGTCGAAGACGTGCGCTCTTCTCCCATGCGAGTTCACGAACCCGTGAACCCTGGATGTCCTTCCTCCATAGCCCTGTGGCTCGCGAATTCAGTGGAGGAATTCGCAGCCGGACCCAGTACGTGTGCTAATATGCCTTGTGCTGGGATAGGTGCTCCACAGGTGCCGGTTACACCGGTAACCCCCTGTGATGTTTTTTCCACGGTACGGTCTACCTGTCGGCAGACCCACGTCTCCCTTGGGCAGAGCTCTCTCTGCCCCCGGTCGCTGTGTTTGTAGAGCTCCTCCCCTTTAGGCAGGACCAACCACCGCGCCTCTTCCATGTGCGGCTGGTGAGCCCACGTGACGTATTGCCACATGTTACCTCCCCATTGGGCAGGATGTGGTCTCCACAGGATCTTTTCCACCTGGAAGAATAGGAAAGGAAAAGAACACCTTCCCCGGCGCGAATAATAGCGTTAGATGGCCCCAGCCAAACCTAATACTCTGTGGAGAGAAAACAGAGAGATGAGGCCACGGCTGGTGTGGCCTGCTCCCATGCTAGTTACGTCGCTTACCCCCCTCAGGGGTGTGGGGAACTTTGGGGCATTGGGGGAGGCTGCGTGCAGACTGATGCACCTGCTATTATGCATGCAGCAGCTTGCTTGCACCTGCTTCGGCAGTTCACGTAACACAGATCAGCTGTTGTGGCATTTTGGCATAGGGACCCCTAGTGTCAGTACATCGACACAACATCGAGTGAGTGACAGAAGGGGAACATCTTGGTTACTGTCATAACCTCCGTTCCCTGACAGAGGGAACGAGACGTTGTGTCCCTCTTGCCACAACGCTGTACAACCCGCTGGAATGTCCGGGACCCTGTCTTGGCTCTTCAGCACAAAACCTGAATGAGTGGTTGCGAGCCAGCTCCTTTTATACCCATATGTCCTGGGGAGTGGCATGCAAATTCCACTCGCCAATTCTCATTGGTCTTTTTTCAAAGATCAGAGGTGTTTGGGGCTCCCAAGAGCGACCCCTAGTGTCACTACATCGACACAACATCTCGTTCCCTCCATCAGGGAATGGAGGTTACGACAGTAACCAAGATGTTCTGCCTTTCATTTATGCTGATTTACATAAAAAATAATTGTATTACAGTATTTTATATACTGTGATGCATTACATGGGCAACAGTAACGTATAACAACAATTTTCTCCACTTAGAAAAGTAGTTCCACTTCAAAAGGATCATTTAAACAACTTTACCAATCAAATAACACATATTTTACTGAATAATTAATGTAAGTGCTTTAACATAAATACAAACTGCACACTCCTGAACACTTGCCCCATAGATTTCCATTGTAAGTGCATTACTGTATACTTTATACAGTTACTACTCTGTATGAAGTTCCTCCACTTAGAAAAGTAATTCCACTCCAAAAGGACAATTTGGGCTTCTTTACACATCTAATAACACACATTATTACACACACATTTTTAGTGCTTTAACAAAAGTATGGACTGCACATTTCTGCTTTTAAACACTCATGCACACTTGCCCTATAGACTTCCATTGTAAATGCATTACTGTACACAAGGTTTTTCTTTGTTTTTACCAATTGAGTGACAAGTCGAAATTACATTCAGCTTGTGGTAAATGACAGCATGCCACAGAAGTTGTGTAGAACTCAAGCTGTATTTAACCTGGAACATTTTTTGTGTTCAGGTTTTAATTTTTCATTCAATAAAAACATGCACACTTACCAGCAGATGGCAGTATTTATCTGTATTATAGATGAGTTGAGTCACACACTCATCCTAAATTACACAAAGGCTCAAATGGCAAGTGAAATGAATTGCATATCTGATTATTATTATTATTTTTGTTTTACACTGTGATACAATTGCTATTTTAGATAGAACCCATTATCCTCTGCTGTTAATATAAGAACTAATAAAACAAAGTTAAATCATACAATTAGTTCTCCATTTGGAGTGGAAATAATATATATTCTATTATTAGACTCTTCTTACAACAATTGAGTTATTTTATTTTCATAGATCATCATTAAAATTATAAACTGGATGAACACCTGGTCAAATGTTTACATATGAAATGTACAAAAAGACATAAATGACAGCCACACAATAACACAGCATCTTTGCTACAGTAGAATGAAGCATGTTTGTGCCGTCTCATATACAGTATGTCGCAAGGTTCGTAGATTCCAGTGAATCTGTCACAAAGTGGCACGTCAAGCACCACTGAAGAGACTCAGAATGTAAAGCTTCCAACAATTGGAGGCAGAAAATGTGAAGGGGAACAATTAAATTACGCCTTGCATGAAGTTTGCTTTTCATTTTGTGAGCAAATTTAGTGCCACGCTTAATCATTATGCTGTCGAACATGATTTGTAAAAATATTCAAGAGCTTTGCGTGCCTCACTGCCCTTTCTGTATTGAAAAATAATGGGGCTCTATCCAATTAAAAAGTGCATTTAAATAAAAAAAGTATTACATGCTCTTTAACAGTATCTCTCATTTGAAGCTTTTCAGATGTTCACTGTATGCAAAAGGACGACGACTTTAGCAGATCTCTTTCTCGGTCAGGGTGTGTGTTATTTGGCTAAATTCAGTTTTATGATTGAGAACAAAGCAATAATCTTTAGAATAATGTATAGTCTTTGCTGTTGCTCATGTGACTTTAATTAGTACATTAAGCTTAATGCAATATTGATTATAATACACACATATGCACACATATTACCCAGAAAGCATGATGTCAATGTGCTACATTTTAGGGCTTATTTGGACAGTCAATTTATGCAAATGCATTGCAGTCTTGACTGGCATGCCACGATTTATCATGTCTGATTACATGCCTGGCAAAATATGCTATAATTAGAATTATTTGAATTTTGTGTCCATGAAGAAACATTAGAAATGTTTTTGTGAAATGCACTTAAGATTTCACTGCTAGAAAGAAACTACAGAGCTCTGAATTACAGTACATGCTGAAATTCATGTGCTTGAACTGAATGCATTTATTGCAATCATTGCATTGCATTTCACTTCACTTCAGTACTCATTTATTATTAATTTATTGCTCTAAGGGTCTATCTACTCTATTTATTATGCTTACTCCAGTTGCAGAGCTGCACTCTTCACTATTACACCATTATATTGTATGTACATTGTATATTCATGTTGTATTTTGCACTTTCTGAGTGTATTCTGTGTATTGTGTGTAACAAAGTACTTATATGGCATATTTAATGAAGCGAACCATCAAGTCGGTTTCCTTTTATGTGTAACTTAAGGCCAATATACCTGAATTCTGATTGTGATCAGAACTGGACATTATCAAGATTTTGGCTTTGAGTTGCGTACATCTTTCTCAGGATTGCGGGATTTAGATTACACTTTTTATGTTGATTTATTTGCTTCTGGTTTGTTGAGTGACCAACATTTTTCAGCAAATGTTTATATATATATATATATATATATATATATATATATATATATATATATATATATATATATATATATATATATACAGGGTTGGGGAGTAACGGAATACATGTATCGGGATTACGTATTTAAAATACAAAATATAAGTAACTGTATTCCACTACAGTTACAATTTAAATCATTGGTAATTAGAATACAGTTACATTCCAAAAAGTATTTAGATTACTGAAGAGATTACTTTGCATTTGTTTCATTTAATATTTAGTGCTTTCAGATGGAACACATTTATACATATAAATGATGCGATCCAAAGTGCATTGAAACAATTTCTTATGATGTGTTACATTCATATGAGCAGACAGAGAAGTACGTTTGAAGTAAGTTTGTAACAGAAGAAATAGAAATAAACCTTGTGTAAATTGTCAGCTTTACGCTAAGCTAAAATGCTATTTCTAGCCATTTTACATGCACGTTATCAGGCACGATCATATTTTTTTTTATCAAGAAAATTCATGTTGGATCATAATTTCTTTTTTTCTAGTGAGACCTTTGATATTAGGGCAAAAGTCATATTCTTTATAATTTTTGTATTGTTTTCCTGTAAAAATATCTAAAAATCCTTAAAACAAGATCAGTTTGATTTATCTTGTTTTAGAAACAACACTGCATAAGATATTTAGGTTTTTCAGAGAATGTATTTTTAACATGTGTATTTTGTCTTACTGTACTGGCAGAGTTTTTATAGTCAAAACAAGTGAAAAAATCTACCAGTGCTGAAGAAGTAATCCAAAGTATTTAGAATACATTACTGACCTTGAGTAATCTAACGGAATATGTTACAAATTACATTTTACAGCATATATTCTGTAATCTGTAGTGGAATACATTTCAAAAGTAACCCTCCCAAACCTGTATATATATATATATATATATATATATATATATATATATATATATATATATATATATATATATATATATATATATATATATACATACATACATACATACATACATATACATACATACGTACATACATACATATATATATATATATATATATATATATATATATATATATATATATATATATATGCATAGAAGCATAATGGTCATCATAAACTAGTATGGGATGACATTGATCATGCCATTTAGATAAAAATATATATATATATTTAAACTTATTTTTAAAATAATTACATATTATCAGAAAGTGTCCCACTTTATTCACCCAGCATGTAAAGCATAAAATACAAAACACATGTTTATACTGATTAGAACAGATACAATACCTCATGTGAATCTACTGTAGCTGCTTCACGCCATAATTAAAACGATTTGCAAACACTTGTCAGCCGATAATCACACGCACACTGATGCCTTCCGTCCCCAGCTGCATTACATTGCAGAAATCATTTATTGCTGCAATCTGATGTTTATTTCGAATGAATAAATCTACTTACCACTGAAGTCATTAATTGATATTTTTAATGCTATTCTTATAATTAAAGTTGGATAAATCCACAAACAAAAGGACACAATGAATACAAATACTGATCATTGTAATACACACATTTATTTCTATTAGGGAACGCTATCTCTGGTGCAGATGTGTCCGATCCAGGAATATTGAAACCACTAGATGGCATCGTTGAGCAATTGAACTCCATCTCTCTCCCTCTTTAGTTCTTTGTAAGTAATTTGGAGTAGTACAGTTTTGCTTCCACTGAGATATATGCACATTTTAAAGACAGATATTTGCAGAACACTGTGACATCGTCGCTTACGGATGCATTTCAGAAATACTCTAAATGGCCGTGTTACAAAAGTGGGAGAGGATTTTAGGTCAATTGTGTTCTGAAATCAGAGATCAGTGCAATAACATCCTGTTTAGTATGGAAAAGGCTTGATATTTGCTCATGTCTTGGAATCAGAGGGGGCATTTTCTGTGTCTCGAGTTCTTCGTGGTGTTAATATTCTCCTTTTCACTGGCAGTAAAACATGACCCGGTCCAGCTCTATCCCAAATGTCACTGAGTTTAAGAAAAGCATAAAAGAGGCAGACTATTCTGGGAACAAGGTTTCTCATGTATACAGTTTTGCCGAATGAAATCTGCATTTTAATTTCATACTGAATCAATTTTTATATATATATATATTTGCGCTGTAAATTATTCTTCTTTATTCACTTAAAAATATAAAAACTGAATAAAACATACAGTGGGGTAAAAAAGTTTCAGATTAGTGAAAATGCACATATTATTTATTCCAAATTTTCATTACAAATTGTATTATCAACAGAACAATTTGAGTGAAAAGTTATGTCTTAATATTTGGTATGTCCCCCTTTTCCATTAATGACAACATGCACTCGAGCTGGCATGGACTCCACAAGTTTGCACAAAACCTGATGAAACCTGATGTTATCTCTGGACGATTTAAGAATTTTTCAAAGAGCATCCTGTGTTTTTAAATGGAAACAAGAAAATCAGACTTTTTTTTACAAAGAAAATAAAATGTGGACTCTGCTTAAATTTGATTAGATACCTAGAAATAGATGTTTCTCAAATATTTCTTCCTCATCCTACACCTTTTATTCATTTAAATGTTTTAAAAAGGTTTAAATTCAAAATTGGTCTCAGACTTCTGGACCTCACAGTATACAATATCTTAAATGACATTGAAAATGTAATTTCACCCTGCCACAGTGGTCTGAAATGTTTACCAGCTCCTTTCTCTTTAAGCCCTACTGCAGGAAATCACAGGCATCATGGCAGGCAGCTCTTATCAGAGAGAACAATTACTGCCTCATCTGCTCTGACTATCAGCCCTGATGATCTGCGCAGATTCATATGACAGCTAAATAAATATGTAAAGATTCTGGAGATAGTTACAAGCTCTCTGAGGATGACCACAGCGCCAGAGGAGATGACAATGATTGTGAGATTGCACACTAAAATTAATCTTTCCCTTATCGCTCCAACATCAAACTGACGCATGTGTGCCATTGTTTTGATTTATGTTTTTGTTATCAGGTTGATATGATATCTCTAACATGCAGACTGAAAAAGAGACAATTATTCTTTATGTGTGTGTGCTTTAATTGTATTACAGTAATTAATTTAGCCCACTTAAAGAAACAGTTCACACAAAAATACATGTACTTTTTGATGATGTATAATTTACTCACCATTGTGTTGTTCCAAACCTGGATTGTTTTTGTTTTTTTTTAAACTGAGAAACACAAAAAGAGATGTTTTGCAGAATGGCAGAGCTACTCTTTTGCATACAAAGAAAATATATAGTGACCAGCACTATAAAGGACAAAAAAGCCATCAATATTAGGCAGATGGTTTTAATGTTGTGGCTGATGTTATCTCTGGATGATTTAAGAATTTTTCAAAGAGCATCCTGTGTTTTTAATATATATTTGTATAATGTATGTATATATGTAATGTATATATTTTTACCTTGAAAAATGTTTCAAAACTTGTTTTATTTTTTTATTAATGATTTAAGTTATGTACACTCACATGTATTCAAGGAGCAAATAAAGTATTTTTATACCTTTTTATTACTTTTATATATTTCAATATAATATAAAAATATTATTTAATTTATTTTAAATATAATATATTTATGAAATTATTTTTAATACTTTTATGTATTAAACACTTGACACTTGACTTTTTTTTTTTATTATTATTATGAAACCAACATGGACACAACGATTACATCTCTACAAACTTGAAAAATGTGTTTTAAACTAGATTTTTAAAGATATTTTTATTGCCTCTGACTTATTTGTCAGTGACCTATAAAACAAATTTATTTAGATGCTACAAGCATTATTTTAGGGTACCTGACCAAAATAATTAATAAATTACAGTGCCAACTGCCAAGTCTTCTGAAGCCATATGATAACTCTTCATGCACAGACTGAAATTGACGTTATTCACTGAAAATATTTCCCTCTATCTTAGCACTGAAATCTCATTTATATTTTCACATATTCAAACTTAGAGTGTGATAACAAGATTACACAGCTTATGAGTTGCAACCAGACTGAACATTATGCAAAACATCTCATTTTGTGTTCTGCAAATAAAAAAGAAAATCATATTGGTTTGGAATGACTTTAGGGTGAGTAAATGATGATAGAATTTTCATTCTGGGTGAACTATCCCATTAAACTTGTACAGTAATTGCATTAAATCAAATATTAAATATCAGGAAAAGCTTGATTTCACTGGTGCAGTCGAAGGGAATTAATTGCAGTCGACTCCTTATTGTTTCACCATTTTAAAGACAACATACACTTTATTCTTTGTGGCTGTCTGTTAGACTCACAGTACAACCTCATAAATCGTTGTTTCTCTGTAAACTGATTTGCAGCATGCAGACATGATCTGGCTTTTTCTTGCAGTTTGCTGGTTAGTATAAGCTCTAATGCTTTGGGTTGATGGCACTGCTCCCCATTTCCCAGCTTGCTTTGAAACATGTAAGTCCCTTCTTAATCACGTTGATACTGGCTATGCTTTGGCGACTCGATGAGAGAGATGGTCATGTGAGGAATCAGCTTTTCCACCCAAATAAAAGCCAACAGAAACAAAGCAGCACCACTATATTTTACCAAATCTGCAGCTTACTGCAGAACCAACATGATAATGATATCCTCTTTTCACGCATCTGTACTGAATGACAGCCAGTGGCGGTGAGGCAGCAAGCGCAAGATGGTGTAAGAAAACGGCTCTTACCATTGCAATGGTACCAGAGGCACACAAACAGCATTTTACAAAATGCTGATTACTAAAAGGACAGTTCACCCGTGCAACGACACGTGATATTAAATGTGCATGGCAAGAGGAGTTTGCGTTCATGCACTTTGAACATGCACAAATTTAGGATTCAGTCTTAAAGTCTTCACTGCTTCCATAACAAACATCCAGCTGCTGAACATTAGTCGAGTCCCTTTTCTCCATCTCTAAAAAAAGACTCATTAGTAAATTTATTTGGAATCATGACCTTACAAGTTTTACTTTCTTATTTTTACAGCATTTATTATTTCTGCTTAATGTTAATATATCAAAATACAATGGTTCATTGTTTGTTCATCAGTTCATAATGCATTAACTAATGTTAACTTATACAAATTTTAATGTTTGAAATGTATTAATGTTGAAATTAACATTAGCTAAAATGAATTAGTGCTGAAGGATAATTGTTCATCGTTAGTTCATGTTCACTAATGTAGTAAGCTAATGTTAACTAATACAGCCTTAGTGTAAAATGTTAACGATAAAGTAAAAATATCTAAACATCCTTGAAACAAAATCTGCTTTCTTGAGAAGCAAAATTGCATGAGATATGAAGACTTGTAAACCTTGAATTAAGTTTACACTCACTGAGCACTTTATTACGAACACTATGGTCCTAATAAATTCCCAACGTGGTCTTCTGCTGTTGTTGCCCATCCGCATCAAGGTTTGACATGTTGTGCATTCTGAGATGCTATTCTGCTCACTACAATTGTACAGAGGGGTTATCTGAGTTACCGTAGCCTTTCTGTCAGCTCAGACCAGTCTGGCCATTCTCCGTTAACCTCATCAACAAGGCGTTTCCGTCTGCAGAACTGCCGCTCACTGGATGTTTTTTGTTTTTGGCACAATTCGGAGTAAATTCTAGAGACTGTTGTGCGTGAAAATCCCAGGAGATCAGCAGTTACAGAAATACTCAAACCAGCCCGTCTGGCACCAACAATCATGCCATGGATGAAATCACTGAGATCACATTTTTTCCCCATGCTGATGGTTGATGTGAACATTAACTGAAGCTCCTGACCCATATTTGCTTGATTTTATGCATTGCACAGGGTAGTTAGAAAGTAAAGAAGTGTATAATCCTGAGTCATTTAAAAGATTGTTTGCCATTACATTTGCACAGAATCATACAGCCAATTGAAAAACGCATCCAGATCTTATTAAACTTAAGGTCTGTTGACAGTAAAATTGCTTGCTTTCGTATTGCAGCAGGGCTGTGTGACTTACAGAGTGTAAGTCAATTTAATTTCACTCTGGATTGGGTTTCCATGCGTAGTTTGAATCTATCAGTGAGGCTTCAATCGCTAACTTTGATTAACAAACATTTCTTTCTTCGATGTGTAATAAGACTCGTAAGTATGTACCACCTGCCCCCGTCTAACTGTCTCAAAAGAATGTGCTTCAGATTCACATACAGTTCTATAACATCAATGTCACAAATTCCCTGTTTGCTCGAAAATACTTTGCACGATCCTAATCACGAATTTGTCTTCTACGAACTAGTCCCCCTGGATGCTGAAAGACAAGACTGGTCTGATATTAAAACCGTGAGGGGGGCTGGGAAGGCACTTGGCTGGCAGGCCTCAATGCTGACTGACACCCTCCCTACGATAGCGAAATCTAGCAGGTGCGTTCATGCGCGCTCCTCTGATCTGTACACCGACCCACTTGTCTTCTTAGCGTACTCTGTAATAAGCTATTTTAAAAATCACTATGTATGCTACCATGTGATAAGATCTGCAGTATGGACTTCTTTCCTTTCACAATGCTCTCTTATTCTGTCTCTCACTCACTCTTGTGGTTTTCTTAAGAACATGTCAGTATAATCATATCTTAATGCTTTGATAATGGGCTCTTTTTTTGTGGGAAAAGAACAGATACTCCAGTGTCTTAAAGGCCGAGGATAAGAATTGAAATAAAAGAAAACACCCTTGAAATTAAAATTTTCCCCCGGCATGGGTGTAGCAGTGGCGGCGTTTGACCTTATGTGACAGCGCCACACAATTACTTAATTGTTTCTTTTAAAGACATCGTAAGATCAAACAAACTCTCCCTACACATCATAAACAGCGTAAACGTGTGCTAAGAAGTGTGTGTGACATTGTAGTGTTCTTTTGTTGTTATAGGTCTATTGAAGTCTATTTCTGCAAATATAAGCAGATGTGTAAAGAAAAAACAAACTAGCATGTCATATCTGAGTGATTCAATTAAAGTGATGTTTCATTTATGCCAGCATCAAAGGACAGTGCTTGAAGTGGAAGAAAAAAAGTGCAGGTACTCTCCTTGTTAGTATTAATCTTTATTTAATTTATTTATTTATTTGTTTTGATAAAATATACTCTGAGACTGTTTTTTTTCCCCGCAACATATGTTTATTTAAAAATAAGTAAATAATCTTTGGTTTATTGTTTATGAAAACTGAGAAAGAATATTTAGATCTGCTAAAATCTGTATCTTTGTCAGTATCAACACACATAAGAGAACAATGGCAATCTTACAAGTTGGCTATTTCGTATGGTCTCGTACGATGTTATTCGCATAAACTCGTACGACTTCATCACGTGCGAATTCCCTGATGTCTAATGCGGAAGCGCGAGTTCTGCGCACGAGGTGTTAAGGACATACTTATTAATATTATGCCCTTACCCAAACACCTTATCTAAACTTACCATTCAGTAGTGTGTAAACATGATAGGAAGATGTTGTGTGTGACAGATGCAAGTAATTTTAAATGGAAACCATGTCCAGTGACGTCACTGGCTGTAGTGAAAGTTGTAGGAATTCAGAGTGCAGTCGCACGATATCATACGAATTAGCCAAATTTAGAAAAGTCGTACAAATCCTAAAGATTTCGCCGTGAGAGTGTGTTGTTTTGACTGCAACCAGCAGCTAAGCAATTTGCATAAATTCATTTGAGTGAATAAGACGCGATAAATTGTGCTCGCCCAACAGTTGCTGGTTCATGTTTTGAAGAAGAGTGTAAATGAACTATGTCCAGACAAGCTTGCGCGCACCACTGGAAATGGACCACAGATAGCTTGAGGAGCGCCACTGCGGTTGCACGAGTTGAGTGTTGTTAAACTCACCACTGAGTTTTGCTCAGAGAGCGTTCGGATGTTTACCGCGCTTTTATCATTTGGAAGGTCAGATAAAAGTGATTGGTGGGCCTCATCGAATCACTGACTTACATTAAATAAAGACATTACATTGTACCGGGAGACTCTGAGAAGTGGTGATATGCAAGGAAAACTGCCGGTACTCTGTAGAGTAAATTATAGAAGTGCAGGTACTGCATACCGCTACGTACCACCCCACTTCAAGCAATGAGTAAAACAGATTGCTTTAGGGAGAAGTTATGTAAAACACTATTGCAGTAAATAGAATGTAAAGCAATCTTTATCATTCTTACAGAACACGGTCTCTTCATGTAGGCTACAACCTGCAAAACCAATAAAGGATCATAAAGAACATTTTTATTAAAGAAAATGAAGCCCATTTTCCACAGATTTTTTTTTTCATTGTGACATTATTTTCATGACAATTAAAGGATATTTCAGGTTCAATACAAGTTAAGTTTAATCGACAGCATTTGTGGAGCATAATATTGATTGTATTTACAGTGAGGCACTTACAAAGGAAGTGAATAGGGCTAATTTTTGGAGGGTTAAAAGGCAGAAATGTGAAGCTTTTAATTTTATTAAAGCACTTTCGGGGCCTGGGTAGCTCAGTGGTAAAGACGCTGGCTACCACCCCTGGAGTTCGCGAATTTGAATCCCAGGGCATGCTGAGTGACTCCAGCCAGGTCTCCTAAGCAACCAAATTGGCCCGGTTGATAGGGGGGGTAGAGTCACACAGGGTAACTTCCTCGTGATCACTATAATGTGGTACGCACTCGGTGGGGCGTGTGGTGAGTCGAGCGTAGATGCCGCTGTGGATGGTGTGGGCCTCCACACGCGCTATATCTCTGTGGTAACGCGCCCAACGAGCCACGTGATAAGGGTTGACGGTCTCAGATGCATAGGCAGCTGAGATTCGTCCTCCACCACCCGGATTGAGGCGAGTCACTCTGCCACCACGAGGACTTAGAGCAAATTGGGAACTGAACATTCCAAATTGGGAGAAAAAGGGGAGAAAATCCAAAACATTATAATAATAATAATAATAAAAAAATAAAATAAAAGCAATTTCATTAATTCCTCTCTTAAAATTATGTATTATTTGAGCTTTAAAGTCAAACTTTAAAGTTGTTTAAATAGTTGTTTTTACAGTCATTTTAGGGTTTGTTGACATTACATCTTCATGGCAACGAAGTTTTAAAATTGGCTATACCTTTACACAGAAAAGGTTAGAAAGTGATTTTATCACACTAAAATCATATTGCTCATTGTTCATGTCTTGTAGCTATAATTTTGAAATAGTATTTTAACATTTACAGATTGGCCTCCATTCATTTCCATTGTAAGTGCCTCACTGGAACCCAGATTTTGCTTTTTTATATAGAAAAGCAGGGGCGAGTCAAAATGAATTTTTATGGTTATCAAAATTATGCCACAAATGCTGATGATCAGAGCATTGCTATTGTGTTCTTGGTAGTTGCTAGAGCATTGTTAGTGTGTTCTGAGTGGTTGCCTACTGGTCCATGACAAAACAGCCCACCCCCAGGTATCTATGATATTCAGATCCGTAGATAAGGCTTGAGTCTGTACTTCAAAGTCAGTCTATGAATTTTTTGTCCACCAGATGAAAAAATAATACATTAAAAAAGTGATGGCACACCTCTCCTCAACAAGCTACTGAGCCCCTAAGGGGACAGGAAGGAAATTAAATTCCTGAAATAGTTTTGCGTTCCCTCGCAATAGTTTTGCATCCTCTCACATTAAGTTTTGCATTCCCTCGCAATATTTTTATCCATACCTTAAGAAAATTAACTCTATAAATCCGTGTGTATCATATTTGATACATGAGTTCCCAAAGCCTCTACATCATCAACATGATTAATACTAAACCTGTTGTATGCTAAATTTATATGTCTACTGCCTCCTGGTGAAAGTCTCCATGCTCTTCTGAAAGTAGAAGACCTTGTTTTATATATATATATATATATATATATATATATATATATATATATATATATATATATATATATACACACACATGTCTTTTTGCTGATTTTGATAAAGTAAAAGTAACAAAAATGTTTACATTTTTGATATTGACTCTTGTGCTTGATTAAAAATTTGTACATTATTTTATAGAAAAATCACATTGCCTGTATCAAATATAATACTATGGGAATTTGAGGTATATCTCTCAATCATTATTACATTATATTCATGCCCACGGTGTTAATCTTGTCAACGAAATCACTGACGAAAACGTTCGTTGACAAATGGTTTTTCGTCAATGATAACGAAGACTAGACAAAAAAGGCCCATCATGACAATAATTAAAAATTTTATTAAAGCATACTATTGACGAAAATATGATGAGATAAAAATTATAATGCAATATATTAACAGTGCAAGATATGAAAAGGAGAAGAAACATCTATAGAATCTGAAGATAGAATATTAGATATAGATTCACCTAACCATTACTAATTGAGAATTTCACCACTTGAGCTGCGTGAGTAGAACACAGGCTAAAAGAACCTTTTCAAATCGGGGTAAATACCTTATTCAAACGCATCCTATTTATACATGATTTAATCACTATAGTAGCCTATATCCACAACATACCTGTATATGTAATATAACAACTTACATTTGCACAGTAAAGCGAATGAACAGGTGAACTTGAACTAAATGACGCGCTAGGCAAGAAGTGCTCTTCACTGACGTGTCGCGGTTTTGTCTCACGAGGGGTGATGGTCGGACTCGCGGTTATCGTCAAAGGAATGAGCGTTACACTGAGGCCTGTACTCTGGAGCGGGATTGATTTGGAGGGTCCGTCATGGTCTGGGGTGGTGTGTCACAGCATCATTAGACTGAGCCTGTTGTCATTGCAGGTAATCTCAAGGCTGTGCGTTACAGGGAAGACATCCTCCTCCCTCATGTGGTACCCTTCCTGCAGGCTCATCCTGACATGACCCTCCAGCATGACAATGCCACCAGCCATACTGCTCATTCTGTGCGTGATTTCCTGCAAGACAGTTCTGCCATGGCCAGCGAAGAGCCCGGATCTCAATCCCATTGAGCATGACTGGGACCTATTGGATCAGATGGTGAGGGCTAGGGCCATTCCCCCCAGAAATGTCAAGGAACCCGCAAGTGCCTTGGTGGAAAATGGGGTAACATCTCACAGAAAGAACTGGCAAATCTGGTGCAGTCCATGAGGAGGAGATGCACTGCAGTACTTAATGCAGCTGGTGGCCACACCAGATACTGACTGTTACTTTTGATTTTGACGTCCCCCTTTGTTCAGTTTATGTCTTAGTTGTTGAATCTTAAATGTTCATACAAATATTTACATGTTAAGTTTGCTGAAAATAAAAGCAGTTGAAAGTGAGAGGACATTTCTTTTTTTGCTGAGTTATATATATATATATACACACACACACACAGCAATCAGCCACAACATTAAAACCACCTGCCTAATATTGTGTAGATCCTCCTCATGCCGCCAAAACAGCGCCAACCCACATCTCAGAAAAGCATTCTGAGATTATATTCTTCTCACCACAATTGTACAGAGTGGTTATCTGAGTTACCGTAGACTTTTTCAAACCAGTTCAAACCAGTCTAGCCATTCTCTGTTGACCTCTCTCATCAACAAGGCATTTCTGTCCACAGAACTGCCACTCACTGGATTTTTTTGTTTTTGACACCATTTGGAGTAAATTCTAGAGACTGTTGGGCGTGAAAATCCCAGGAGATCAGCAGTTACAGAAATACTCAAACCAGCCCATCTGGCACCAACAATCATCCATGCGATTATCTAATCAGCCAATCGTGTGGCAGCAGCACAGTGCATAAAATCATGCAGATATGGGTCAGGAGCTTCAGTTAATGTTCACATCAACTATCAGAATGGGGAAAAAATGTGATCTCAGTGATTTGGACCGTGGCATGATTGTTGGTGCCAGATGGGCTGGTTTGAGTATTTCCGTAACCATGCATGGGCAAAGAGAAACATTTAGATTTTTTTAATTCTTTTTTTTCTTTAGGTGTATAGGTTAAAAAAAACAGCTCAATATAATATATATATATATATATATATATATATATATATATATATATATATATATATATATATATATATATATATATATATATAACTTTTACTTATTTCATATGTCAGGCTTTATAGGGCTAACCATGGTTTTGCTACAGTAACCATATTTTAACCATGATATTTGTAGCAAAACCATAGTATAAATACAGGAAAACCCAAACTATGTTATTAAAAATCTTAATCATTCTGCCAAAAAAGCAAAAATATTTCCTTTTCTAATTTTATATTTTAGTTTTAAATTTGGCCAATGGCATCAATTCTCAATTAAAAGCGTGTTGTAATGCCCGCCAACTGCATTTGAGTTCTAATTCTAATTGAGTTCTAAGACCGCACTAACCCCTGCACCTCCCTCTTCAGCTTCCCTTGTCAGAGCCACCACAGTTAACGTACGCAAATCGAGCACCCTGTAGAGCAGCATCCACGTCTCCCTGACCTGCCTTCATTGGTGGCACCCAGGTAATGATAGTGTTTGCCCTAAGCTTTGGCATTGTTTGTCACTGTTGTGAAATTAAACCACTATTAAAACATCTCAATACAGCCAGACTAATTTAGTCAATAGCCCTCCATTAAGCAAGCTAGTCTGGCATTGGCGTAAAATAGTGATTCGATTTTTATAATTTCAAAGGATGAGCTTACACATGAGTAAAGCACAATATTCTTCTGAAGAACATTTTTTTATATTGAGGATTGATTCATTTGTTTTTATTCATAAACTGTAATATTACTCTACTATTAAACAACAGTAATGATACAATAACACAATTTAATCATAATTTATTGTCAAATTACTGTTTCATTGTTAACGATCACCTTTTTTTTGCTTTTGTACGAATTAAAGGAAAAAAGGGAGAATAAAAAGTTCACTAGTATCCATCACCATCACAAGGGCTCTCTTCAGTTCGGCACAGCCCTGCCCAAAAGCATGACAAATCAATCTGAAACAGGATGGCATTTTTATTAACATAAATCATATACTGAAAGCGAAAATTGCATTATTTATACTGCATAAATACAGTGAAATATATGAAATATCTTTGATACTGTTTTCCAGTCTTGCTCACTAGTATCCCCCTTCCCACGCCTTTGCAAATATATAATTCGTCCACTGTATACATGCTCATAATGATTCGCTAAAGCTTTAAGATATAGCCTAGTAAATGATCGATTCTTACTCCTGTGGCACAAAATTTACTGGTTATTGTAGGCAAGCCAACTGATTGTCATTTCAATACAATAGTCCAGGGCCTTTACAAGCTCAAATTGGAAAGTTTACCTGTTCATCTAATTTTAAAATGTGATCTCAGTGATTTGGACCTTGGCATGATTGTTGGTGCCATATGGGCTGGTTTGAGTATTTCTGTAACTGCTGATCTCCTGGGATTTTCAAGCACAACAGTCCCTAGAATTTACTCTGAATGGTGTCAAAAAAAAAAACAAAACCAAAAAAAAAAACATCCAGTGAGCGGCAGTTCTGTGGATGGAAATGCCTTGTTGATGAGAGAGGTCAACAGAGATTGGCCAGACTGGTTCGAACTGAGAAAGTCTACGGTAACTCTGATAACCATTCTGTACAATTGTGGTGAGAAGTATAGCATCTCAGAATGCTATTCTGAGATGTGGGTTGGCGCTGTTTTGGTGGCATGAGCCTTTACAAGCTCAGATTTGAAAGTTTAACTGTTCATCTAATTTTAATTTTAAAACCAGGAGAATGATCCTGCTCCCTTCACCTCAGTACACAGAATGCACTTTGCCTAATTGTTGCAACTGAACATAGGCCTACTTTGTAGTTTGGAGGGTAGATTGGTTGGTTTATTATTTTATTTATTCAGAGAGCTGCCTTTTTCAATTTTGTGTAAAGATTTGTTGATTTTGAATGGATATTTATTTTATAGACCTCTAAAGCATGCATAATGTGGCATTGTTTTCTTTGCTGTTGCCTGTTCTTGTGATAAATGTAGAAATAGCAGTGTTTCTCATTAATTACCTAGACTGTCTAATTTGTCCCGCCATAGTTTCATAATGAACAGAAACTATTTTTACACTTCTCATAATAACATAAAAGATCTATAGCGTTGTGATTTGCGCCATTGCTTCGGCAAAGCATCTCTCACTCCCAGTCAGCATCTGAGGAGCAAGTTTGTCACCGGTAACCACTTTTGCTTCATTTCTTTGATGGCTCAAATATATGCTGTAGTCGATTTTGTGTTTTGACTATTTGTGAACTGCATTAAACTCCGTCTCATTTACCATGCTTTGTGGGTGTGACTTTTTTGCAGTGTCATCACCATTCATATCTACAGTTGCAATTGAAATTATTCAACCCCCACAGTCAAGCATGGAGGTGGGTCAGTCCTGTTATTGGGGTGTTTTGAGGCTGCAGGAAACGGCTTTCCTCACTATGTGACTGACACCATGGATTCTTTCAGGTATCGGGCCATTTTGGCATGAAAAATGTGATGCCTTCAGTGTGTAAATTGAAGTTCGGTGATCACTGGACTTTCCAGCAAGACAGTAACACCAAGGATACATCCAAGTTGTCCAAAATCTGGTTTAGGGATAGGTCGTGGAATGTCCTTAAATGGCCCTTTCAGTCCATCATTAAAATCCCATTGCAAACCTTTGCTGGGATTTCATGGAAGCAGTGGCAGCACAAAAACCAAAGAATGTCAATGAGCTGGAAGCTTTTGCTCATGAGAAATGTGTAAAAATTCTAATTGAGAGGTGTCCGAAGCCTGAGAACACTTACCTGAAACATTTATTTGCTGTTATTAAGGATAAAGGATGCTACACAAATGACTGAATTTGGGGGTTGAATATTTTTGACATGACATTTGTGGAGAGAATTAGTTATTTTTTTATTTTAAAATTTGGGTAAACTGAACTCTTTGTTCTTAAAATCACTCAAATGTGTATTAAAAACATACTTTGACTGTTTACTGAGGTTTTAGTTGATGTGTTTTAATTCACATCACCGGAATGTATTGCTGGTCAGGGGGGTTGAATAATTTTGATTGCAACTGTATACAACCAATGTGTTTATGATTAAATTACTACTAGAGCACAAAATTGTTTACCAGAGCACAAAGTTCTTCATAGATCTAGCCTCTTAATTTTGCTCTCAAATTGCACCAGATTGATGCATTTAACTTTACAATTTGCAAAAGTTTCTCCCGGGGGAACACACCCCTAGAGGGTCTGAGGTTCACCCACAACAGTCTCACAATATCCTGTGGGAAACTGATAATAGTGAATGCTAAAGACCATCGTCTCTGTGTGAACTGATAATTTTGCAGAAATCTGTTGAGTATGAAAATTTGTATGAGTGTATGGGTATTGAAATAAAAAAATATGTAAGTAAGTAAAAGATGTGCTACTGTACGTAACTTTATTTTTTATAAATAATTATGAGAGTGGTGCCCTTTTTTTCACTTGAGCACCTGCCCCCCAAAATGTGTGTTTACAGCCCTGGTTAGTATGGTTTTTCTACAAATACCATAGTTGAACAATGGTTACTGTAGTGAAATCGTGGTTACTTTTGAAGGTAAGGTGAAGGAGTCCAAAATAATTGCGAAGGAACATAAAACTTATTTTAAGGGAAGGCAAAACTATATATAAGTCTCCTCCCTATCCTCTAAGGTGCTCTATAAATGCAGCACAATTTCAGGTATCATTCATGTCCATATCAGTTTATTTCAAATCCCTAACCCTAATTATGAAAAATAGTCATAAAGATGCTTTCACTAATAAACACCATGTTATTTGAGTCCTAATGTGCTGAAAAAATCCAATTAGATTATTATTATTAATAATATAAATATAAAAATAATATAATAATAGTATAATATAATTATATAATAATAAAAATGAAGATTTCAGAAGATTTACGAGTCTCAATTTTAGTTAGTCACCTTTAGCTTGCTTGCTGGGGGCATAAAGACAAAAATAATTTTTAAGGTATAAGCTACGATCATGTTTATCATCTAACCACACAATAAAGACTTTAAGACATTACAGCTTCATTTTCTGTTACAACATACTTTTCTGTAAAGTTGCTTTGAAACAGTGTGTGCTGTGAAAAGTGCTGTACAAATAAAAATTATTTGACTAGTTTGAGCCCACAGATAAAAACAAAAAAACAAAAAAGTTTTGGTTGTTTTGCTATTTTGAGCAAGACCAGCTTTTCTCAGACAACAAGCTATGTTACACTGTCAAAGTGGTGGGTGTCCCGGCAAAGAGAAATTAATGGAGTTCAGGCTGCAGAATTAGTTCTTGTGTTTTGTAAGCGTGTGTGGTTGCCAGAGCGCAGATGGACAGCTGTGGGGGACGGCTGGCCAATCCAAAGCCGTCTGCGTCTCTCACGCTTTACTGCACAGCACTCTCTCTTTCTCTGTGTCTCTGTCTCTCTCTTACTGCACAAAGAACACTGGCTGTACCTGCAGCTTTTAACATTCATCTGAAGCGCTCTGATTGATTGTGTTGACAGATTAAAGTGTGAACCTGTAACTCCAGATGTTTGGAAACACTAATAATTGTGTTTCAGTTTCTGTGTAATTCTAATGCACTTGAATTAGGGGTGGACACTATGACCAAAATCTTATATCACTGTATGAGTAATTTCATATCTCTGGAACAGTATAGATATAGTTATTTTGGGTGGAAATTCAACAATACAATGGTTTATATGTAAAAGGTGATGTGTGCAATTCCATTGATTTTAAAAACTGTCATATCTCAGCTTAATATGCATAGACAAGTGTAAATACAGTGGCCTTGTGGCACTTTCAAAACATTGCTCTCTTTGTTTGAGCATCCCGACCGGCCTGACACATCAACATTTGATCAATCAATTATGTGAATTTGAGGGTGAGACTATGTTTGTTGACCAGTGGCAGATGGGGGAGTGTTTGGGAAACATGTTTAAGAACGCAAAATAATTTAATTCTTTATTATTGCGGCAAATTGCGACGTTTTGTTAACATAAACAATGTAAAAATTTACAGTAAAAATTTGTAACTAATGGATTCAAAAGTATTCATTAAATTATTGTAGCAGTTCATCAAAGTATGTGAACATATCGAGGAACATATAATTTGTTATACACTGATGAGCCAAAACATAATGACCACTCACACGTGAAGCAAATAATGTTGATCATCTCCTAACAAGGCCATATGTTCAAGGTCTGGGTAGATTAGATGGTAAACGAACAAACAGTTCTCGTAGTCAACGAGTAAAGACCTGAGCGACTTTGACAAGGGCCAAATTGTTATGGCCAGACGACTGGGTCAGAGCATCTCTGAAACGGCAAGGCTTGTGGGGTGCTTCTGGTCAGCAGTGGCGAGTACCTACCAACAGTGGTCCAAAGAGGGACAAACCACAAACCGGCGACAGGGTGTTGGACGCCCAAGGCTCATCGATGCACAAGGGCAAGGAAAGCTATCCTGTCTGGTCCGAACCGACATAAGGTCTATTGTGGCACAAGTCACAGAAACTGTAAATGATGGTTATGGGAGGAATGTGTCACAACATGCAGTGCATCGCACCCTGCTGCGTATGGGGCTGCGTAACCGCAGACCAGTCAAAGTGCCCATGATGACCCCAGTCCACTGTCGAAAGTGCTTACAATGAGTATGCGAGTGTCGGAACTGGACCTTGGAGCAGTGGAAGAAGATCGCCTGGTCTGATTAAGTCCTGTTTTCTTTTACATCATGTGGACAGCTGTATACGTGTGTGCTGTTTACCTGGGGAAGTGATGGCACCAAGATATACTGTGGGAAGACGACAAGCCGATGGAAGGAGTATGATGCTCTGGGCAATGTTCTGCTGGGAAACCCTGGGTCCGGCCATTCATGTGGGCATCAATTTAACTCGTGCCACCTACCTAAACATTGTTGCAGACCAGGTACACCACTCTGATGGCAGTGGCCTCTTTCAGCAGGATAATGCGCCCTGCCACACTGCCTACATTGTTTGGGAATGGTTTGAGGAACATGATGAAGAGATCAAGGTGTTGCTCTGGCCTCCAAATTCCCCAGATTTCAATCCGATTGAGCATCTGTGGTATGTGCTGGACCAACAAGTCAGATCCACTGTGGATTCACCTTGCAACTTACAGGACTTGAAGGATCTGCTGCTAATGTCTTGGTGCCAGACACCACAGGACACCTTCAGGGGTCTTGTAGAGTCCATGCCTCAGTGTGTCTGCGCTGTTTTGGTGGTACGCAGAGGACCAACAGCAGATTAGGCAGGTGGTCATAATGTTTTGGCTCATTGGTGTACATTTTGCCTGCCTTGCAAAGAGGAATTAAATTGGCATAGACCGTGTGTTTGCTCTCGAGTCGCTTAAATAATAATAAATAAATACTTTGGCATACTTCAACGCTCCAAGCTGAAAAAAAAAACTCCCATCAAATTAATCAATAACTACTAGCTTGACCAACACAAACGGTTGTCATTTATAAACTTAGAAGCTGGACTTTACAATGCATATAGGCAATATGACCAACTCTTAACAAGTGCTTTTTAATTTGCTGACAAATTAGAAGTGTTCTGTTTTCATAACTAATTAAATAAGATTATTTACTGAACACCATACTGTCAAACATACGGTCAAAACATCACACTCAGTGTTAATGAGTTGTAAACAGACATGGCTTTTTGTCACGTTTGCGCTTGTAACTTCATGAAACATAAACAGAATATAAAAACAGTACATCCTCCCTATTAAAACGAGCCAAAATACCATGTGATATAATGCATAAAATCTTCAGACAATCTTGGAGAAAATGCAAAGCTACCTCAGATATCTTTTTAATCATCCTGGGGTTTCTGGTTACAAAGTGGACCAATCACTGCTGTTGTGATCTGCGGTGACGCAATGCGCAGTAAACCGGCCTTTACTCCTGGAAGTTGCATAAAGCCAGACAATTGTATTAGAGCTTGCCAGATTGTGTTCAAACTGCATCAGTCAGTGAATGGACTGTGGGCGGCCCGCGGGTGAACAGCTTACTTGTAGTTGACTGCACATTAAAATTGTAGGAGAAAATATTTTAAATATTTATATATATATATATATATATAGGATAGGAGAGTATTTTAAAAATTACGCACTTCAACTTTCAGAGCCTGCTTGATTTTATCCAAGTCTTTACCTGGTGCTCTGTTCTCCGTTGGTGTCGCCCATTCAGGGTAGATCAAACTCTATTGCTACAGCCCTTGTGTCTTCACCAAACTACAATTAACAGGAACCGTTAGTATCCTCATCCTGCAAGTTCCCTGCAATGCAAATCCAAATAGAATGGGTCGGAAAATTATATAAAAACTTGGGAGGAGAGAGTGGCTCACGTCTGTTTGCCGAATTAATGCTATTAAATGGCTCGGGGCCAGGCAAAAGTTAACATTTGCAGTTTCAAAGGTTTTCAGCGCTTGCAATGAGCCATGAAATTACTGCATGCTGGTGAAAATGGCAGCTGATGAAAAGCCCACGGAGCAGGTCCCACAGGCAGACAGGCGGCACGGGAGGGGAATGCATTCGGCCTCTCCTGCCCGACAGCCACACTGAGGAAGAGGTAGCAGCGAAGGTGCTGCTTCTGAGGAAGCGCTATCTACAAATGAGGCCACTTGCTCTTCATCACCTCTCTGTATTGCAAGAGCGAAAGAAAACATGTATCATTATCAAATAAGGATGATGTCTGTATGACTTCTACAAAATTAATAAATGCTAAAGTACATGATGTCCGCACCTTTTCGGGTTCAATACAAGTTAAGCTCAATTGACAGCATTTGTGGAATAATGTTGATAACCACAAAAAATTATTTTGACTCCCTTATTAATTTACAAATAAGTGCAACAATTTCACTTACAGTAAGGCACTTAGAATGGAAGTACAGTAAATGGGGTCAGTCCATAAACATTAAAATACACAAGGTGTTTGAGAAGTAAAGCCAAAATACGTAAACATACGTTAACATGATTTTAGTGTAAGAAAATCACTTAACCTCATTTGTGTAGTTATATCCAATATTACATCTTAGTTGTAATGACGACGCAATGTCAACAAACCCTAAAATAACAGTAAAAATGAAGATTTAACAACTTTACATTTCAAATAATACAATCAAATGATACAATGTCGATTGAGTTAAACTTGTATTGAACCTGGAATATTGGAATATTCCTTTAAATGTTTATGGATTGGCCCCATTCACTTTCATTATAAGTGCCTTATACTGTAACCTCAATCTTTGCTTTTTTAATTTTTTAATGAACAAGAGACAAATCAGACTTATTTTTTAGTGGTAATCATCATAATGCCACTTATGCTGTCAATTGATCTTAACTTTTATTGAACCTGAAACATTCCTTTAATACATGTAGTTGACTTGTTTTGTAGTGAATGTTCATTTAAAGGGGTAATTCACCCCAAAATTAAAATTCTATCATTATTTACTCAATCTTATGTTGTTCCAGTTTTATGAAGCAGCACACACGTTTGGAATGACATGATGGTGAGTATATGATAGAATTCTTATTTTGGGGTGAACTATTCCTTTCTATTACAAAGTCAATCATGTGAAATTCCATCACTGATTTAATCTTAATTAGGGAAAATGCACTTATACATACCTTTTTTTTTTCTTCCTTTTCAGCAATTTTTTTAAATCTGGAGGACACACTAATTAATGTAAAATAAATAATTGTAATTAAATATCTGTTTGCTCATGAATGACTTCATCAATCAAGTCAAATTGACAGATTCATTTCATTTACTTTCTTTTATTTCTTTTCTTCACAGTTTTCTTTCTGCAGGTGAAGACACGTGCATGACAAATTATTCTGATGTAAACAACCTATGCTTTTGTTCAGCACACACACACACACACACACACACACACACACACACACACACATGTTCGGCAGACTGAGGAGTAGCCTGCAGGGTTTTTGGAGAAAGGAGGTGCAACTCCATGAAATTCTCCTCTGAAACACCATGCCAAAAGTGAAGTTACTCTCCAGTGAGGAGGTGCGCGGTGCTAGACAGATTGTCTGGTTCCACAGGCGTAAATATTCTGATTGATTTCAAACATGGTGAATCCGACTTGGAGAGACACTCGTTAAGCACTTTGTATGAAGCATTCTATTAACGAGGTTGCTTTTATTCTTGAGTGTCAGAATTGTTGACATCCTGAGGGCTGTTTTTTCTTTTTATTGTCAACATCCTGACTGTACACGGCAATTTATTTTTAGCTATGTGTATATATTTCTTTGTCTACAGTATGTGCGTATACTCGCATATAGCTGTGTGAGAGACGTATTCCTGTATTTCTTGAAAAAAAAAAATAAATATATATATATATATATATATATATATATATATATATAAAATAAGGATACGCAGCACGCTTGGATGTGCATGAAGTGATTCTTTTTAATTTAACCCAGAGGAATATTTCCTAAGAGATTATATGTTCAAACATGGTGCACGCAAAGTCTTTATCATGTTATCCTTCTCATAAAGTCCATCGCGTTGGCCTAAAACCAGAAAGGCGTCATTCAGAGCTTTCCCTTATCTAAATTTTACGAGGTTGTTTTTAGTAAACAATTTCCCCCTAAAACCCCAGAATATTTTATGTAGGCTCAGTTTGATATCTCCTACTTTGCTAACACACCTCTGAGATTAAGACTCTTCTTAAAGCTCCGTGACACCTACTGTGTGTGTGTTTCATGCATTTACACTGGCAGCTCTGTCTGAGTTGAAGGTGGCACATGATGCCAACACTCACTGTGGCAGCACCATTTTGGTCCCCTAAACACACATTTTATGTGGTCTTGTGCACATGGGTTCCTTAAAGATGCAGATTTTTTTATATTGTGCTGGCTGATATAACAGTAGTCTTGGACTTTATAATGGAACTAATCGATACAGGGTGAGGGGAAAAGATTGATATTTAAAAATATTGCAATATTTTGCAACATACTACAACATTTAAGCATATTTGAAAAAAAGTACTATTCATTTTTTTTGTGTGTGTGTAAAACTTTTTAATGAGGAAAATTATCTCATTAATTAGCGAATTAATATGGAGTAGACCTTAAACTGCATTATACAGGTCCAAGTACATGCTTTAAAAAAATAAATAAAAAAAATTCAAAACTATTACACTAAATGGACCAAAATTGCTCAGTTTTGACTTTGAACGATGTATTTTAATCAACTAATGAACTAAATTTCACCATGGCTGCTTTCAAATATTAAATATGAAATTAATTTGTAATTACGACTGCTCCAGACATCACCTAAAGCTGCTAATAGAGTTTTGCATTATGTTTATCTAGCCGTTGGAGTATCGGTGACATTTAAATATGTTATGCCTGGAACAGGAATCGTTAATATGTTATTAAGTCAGATTGAACGTGAACAGGATGTGTTGGATATTCATAAATAAGCACTTAATTAATTAAAGAATGCATAAGTGCTTAATGCAAGTTGTTAACTTTCTCTGCACCCTCATCAATAAGAGCCCTGTATCCTGTAAATGTAAAAATGTAAACAATAACTAACATTTATCATATGCCTTATGAAGACCTGGAATATAACGCACGAGTCACATGGATTACTTTTATGATACTTCTGGGCCCTTTATGAAGCTTTAAAGTGAGGCATTATTGAACGCCAGTGTATTGAAAATACAGACCAGAATATTCACAGAAACATCTCTTTTTGTGTTCTGCATAATAAATACAGTCATACAGGTTGGAAACGACATGAGGGCGAGTAACTTATAACAGACTTTAGATTTTTTGGGGTGAACTAGTAATTTGAACTCACCCTGTTCATGACACAAGCTCAGTACAAATGTTAAACTGCACTTACACACACTTCATTCAAGTAAAGGTTAAATGTGCAGCAATGCCGGTCCCAACACCACGCAGAACAACAGCATGCTGAGCAGCCATAGGGCAAACAAACCCCCACGCCACTCAAGCACTTCCACTGAGGCCTGGTCCCTCCGGGAAGCCATCAGCTTTGCTACTGGCTCCTAATTACCATCGCTCTCCAGAACATTTCGTGGCCTCTCCATCTGTCCTCTCAGTGACGGATGGAGAAGCTCTAGTCACCTCATGTAGCATTTAACAAATGGGAAGCTGCCACCTGACTCTGCCGAGGTTCAGGCACTTCAAGGGGGCAACTTTCCCTGCCGGTGCAATTGGAGCCACCCCTCACCTGCTATGCACCGACAGAGCAAGTGATGTTCTCAACATCAAACCTATCAAGAGTAAAATCATGAAATTATGAGATGTCTGAAAAATAAATCAGGACCCACTTTATATTAGGTGTCTTTAATTACTATGTATTTAAGCATTTGTTACAATTTACTTATTGTGTATATACAATGTGTTTTGTACTTACATTTAACCCTAAAATGCATGCCTCGGGTCTTTAGTGACCCGGGACCTCATTCCACCTCGTACCTCATCCATTTTTTGGAGTTGTGACCACACCTCTTTAGTACTCCTCAATCTCTCTATTATGAATAGTTTAACACTATGCGTTAAAAAAAAAAGTATATAGATTCTATAATGGTTTAAGTACCAATAGGGTCATTAGAGTGTTTTTTTTATTTTTTTTTTATAAATTTCATAAATTATATTTTTTATGATTATTTCATATCTATTTAAGTTTACAGTCACAAGATATATATTTCTTTGCTTATTAAAAGAGAAATAATTACTATATTCATACAAATAAATACTATATCAAGTTGATTTTCTGTGCAACGATGGTGAATTATCAGTATTCCATATGCGTGTACACATACATATTACATGTTATTTCTTACTGAAGGTGGCACTGTTGTTTCAGTAATTGACATGATTTACATTTGACATTGCTATTTGATGAAGAACAACATGGAAGTAAACTATAGCAAGTGTAACACATGAACAGTATGATATGACTATTGTCATTTAGGTGTACCAATGAAATTATGTAAGCTGTGCATCTGTTTAGACTCAAGAAGTGCCTGAGAAAATACTTATGTGTGACTTAAATGTAGCTTATGTGTATCTTATGTGTTATGTGTAGCTCAATATGTTTTTGACAGCCAATTGCGTCTCAGGAAATTTCAGTGTGACAGTAATGAATCCTGTTCTAGATTTGTCCCAATTTGTTGCATTTTCTCTTTGATATATGGAAAATAAAATATATATATTTAATTGTATTATTTTCTAACCGTCTTGAAAATATTTTGAAAATTCGACACTATCTATGCATTTTGTAGATCCATTTGTGATAGATATAAGTGCCGGGTCTCTAAAAACCCAAATATGTCCGCTATACACTGTAGGATTTTTACAGTCCTTAAGGATTGTTGCTTGTCAGACTGTACGATATGAACGCATTGATATCGCCATGGCACATTGTGTGACATTATGTCAGACTGTAAGATACACATCGTAGCCGACTGTGGTCCCAATTGTCCCGATCAGTGAACATGACTCACGTTACAGGAGCATTGCGGAATAGAAGCGAAACGGCGAGATTTGCACGGAGGAGCATTTTTTTTTTTCTGAAAGTCAGGACATCAGCATTTCCATCATGAGCATATGCTAACACATAAAAAGAAAGATGGATTTTGTCAAATAGGCCTATAATATGGCAGCCTGATCACAAATACAAAAAATTAAAGATGTTGAGAATGAACGCGAGTGCGGGAGGTAGCCTACAGTAATAATATTCATTGTGGAAATAAAAATCGAAAAATGACAAACTTCTCCATTCACATTGGGGAAAACAAAAAAGGTGGGTTATAGTATGCCTTTCTCCTCTTTTAGATTAGTAACCTATCAGACACGCATAATTCATGTCACTGAAAATTCATGCAGGCTAATAATATATCGCACATTCTTTGTAAGATCTGTATTTATTTAATTCAGGGAATAATGCTTTCATATTGCTGAAGTGTTACACTTTTCTCCAAGTATTTTTTACTTATTTATTTATTAAAACTTTTTAAATAAAATGAAAAGAAGAAAAAACATTGAAAGAGCTTGAGTAGAGTGATAACTGGGCACAAATGTTGCTATGGTGGTGCAAATGTGGAGCAGGTTTCTTTCCAAGTGAATTGGGGTGTGAGAGAAGAGCAGAATATCCATCTGGCTATCGTAATAGCAGCATAGCTGTATTACGGACCGGGCCAGTGGGGCCAGTGCACAGGGGCCCTTGACTACCAGGGGCCCGGGGGGGCCCTGGGTTGCAAGGTCTGGCAGCCTATCAACTTTGAAAACAAATGTTTATATATGCTTTAATATGTGGCCCCCACAGCTGTCAGCTTATACAAGGACCCCTCAATAGGGCCCTGTGTCTATGAGGGCCCCCAGCCCGCTTCTAGGACCCTTTTGCCTTCCTGTTTCAAATTTTTTTTTTTTAATTTAGACACTCTTTAGAAATTAGAATTTTCTGACTGTTATTTCATACTTTAGGCTTTATAGGGTTAAGCGTTATGCTTTGTATAAAAGGGCTGTCGAACAAAAACATTTTTTATACTATTCATTGCTATAACTGCATTTCTCCCCAATATTACAAAAAATAACTGGGCTTAGGTGGTTGGGAAAAAGAAGATATTGATATTTTATTTTGTGTGGTACAAAAGTACATAGCAATGTAAAGTTTGTTGAGACAATCTATAATGTTGGTTTGACAAAACCTTGCCTGAAAGTTTAAAGTAGTTTTAAATGCTTGAAGTTAGAAATGTTTACAGGTCTTACAGTAAGAAAGAAAGAAAGAAAAGAGCATATTAAAGCAGATTAAAGGGCTTCTGTGTAAATTTTGACCACCGAAGTTTGAAATCATGAACATTCAAAAACAGACTCTTAGATCATTTAAAATTCTGTTAATATAATCTACTCTAAGGGATTTTGGCTTACATGATGCCTTCACAGGACTTTTCGATGGGAGAATAATAATGGTAGCCAAGCTGTAGGGTCATTGCAAACAGAATTTACAATAAAATTACCAAATTACCAAAATTACTATTTTTGAGCCCCACACATTTCAGCCCTTCAAAGCTCTCACAATGGAGGGTAAAGTCTTTAAAAGAAATAGGGATTATGGATGATCACTTCTGAATGGAACGCACCCCATCATTCAGATGAGTTAAAAAATATATAGCAGTGCGAGCCAGAACTGCCTGAACTTTTTGCCTAAAAGAAAAGTGGCCCTGGGGCCCTTGCTAGTCATAATCTGCCCCTGAATATCAGTCACACTATATGGCTGCGATGCTAAGTTTCTGACACTGCCAGAACTTCGTCGGAGGCTAAAGATCATCGCAAAGGCTATTAATCAGCCGTCGGTGAACATGTCACACTGAACGTTGTAAGATTGCTGATTTTGCCCTACAATGAAAGAAATCCTTTAGGATTCCCGAAATTTGTCTCAGACGGCAGAATCGTGGCCAAAATCGTCCAGTGTGAAGAGTGTTCCCATGCATTTAAGGGTTAAAGTAAATAACTGACAATAAGCAAATTCTGACATAAATTGCTCACCCTCATGTTGTTCCAAACAATACATTTCCACAGAATGAAAGTGAAAGAGCATAACATTTCCTTTTGTGTTGCATACACAAAAAAGCCATATTGGTTTGAAACAATTTGAGGGTGATTAAATGAATAAACAGAATTTTCATTTTTGGGTGAACTATCCCTTTTAATACTCTATAGAGCGCAACAAAAGGGCTTTAAAAGTAAAAATCACATACATTTTCTAGATTTTCTTGTTTCTTGATTTTTAACAACAACAAATATACCTTTCAAGATAGGCCAATCATAAGCTCAGAGATTGTTAAATAATGATAAATTCTTTTATAGAAGCCACAAGCCAGTGTGATTTCAACTTTATTAAAAAAAAAAAAAAAATCATGTTTAATAGCAAAATAATACACTACCAATAATCCTAAAAATCAGAAAAGTCGCTGTTTCCACGAAAACCATGGAAAAAGACAACACAGTCTTGTAACTTTGTCTTTTTTCCCGATTTTCATATGCTGTTTGCTTCAAATCAAAGTTTGCAATGTTGTGATTCATCTCAAAGCTTGTTTGTTTAGTTCATAACTTAGAATTCTTTATTGAAGAATGTTTTGAAATCACTATGGAGAAAATGATTCAGAGAAATACTTCAAGAAAGACTGAAAAAGTGTGTGGTAACTTTTGCAGTCTAATGATTCACTTCACCAGTGGGTCACAAAGTGAGCAACAAGTCTGTAATTTCACTGTGGCAAATGCTGAATACCATCAGCAAGCTCTGGAAACTTCTTTGCAGGCCAGAACGGAAGCCTCTGATCTATGTGACAGGCTAAAAGAGAAAAAAGTGAGGGAGTGAGTGAGAAAAAGAGGGCATGTCTACTTTGCTTGGAGTTGTCTGTGATTATGTGTTCAACTGACTCTGATGTGCAGGCCAGATTCTAGACGCTCGTCTTCTGGTCCCTCGGCCTGTATCGCAGACTGCTAATCTTTGGCACATAATTGTTTTGCCTTGCAGACATTGAAAGAAATGAAGAAAATAATCTGTTTGTCATAAACTTTCAAACTTTGCAGAGTGAGACTTTAACTTCTCCTATTTGTCTGTCACAAACACTGTTTGCATTCTACTTGAGGTTTGGCTAATAATTAAAAAGACGCCTCTCCTCATCATTAGGAAAATGAAAACTTAATACATGCTATGAGAACTTCCTGTAAGCATTATTCCAACACATCTTGCAAAAACCACTTAACTCGCCATGTTATTACACAAATTTCGCCAGCAGTACATCAGAATACCTGACTGAAAATGAGCTTGTTTTATTAAATGCAAACTGATTCAAACACAAATCCCCTGAGCTGATCACAATTTAACCTAAACTATAAACAGCAAAAGTGCGTAAAGCAAATTACACATCAGTTTTTCACCTAGACACTGATGAGATTAAATTGAGACTTTTGCATAAATCCCCTGCTTCTCAGAAGTTTCTCCTGAGAAAAAAACATCCACAGTAATCTCACATGGGTCTCCTCAAGACTACAGAACAAAAATCAACAATTTCCCAAACTGTGATCAGATATGCGCTATGATACTAAAAACTTCAAAGTCAGAGATTTCCAAATAAACTAAAACATTTCTCATCAAATTCATCCAAGGACAAATTGTCCAATAAAAAATTATCCAATCCAAATTAGTTCTATATGTCTATACTCTTACTGTACCATTAATTTTCTCCATAGGCATTTAAAAAAAATGAATAAATATTTCTCAACCTTGACCCAAACTAGACAGCTTTAATATTTATTAACAACATTTGATCGAAGCAAATCATTTAAAAAAAATCTGAAAAAGTGACTGGTAAATGGGAACTTCTCTGATTGGTGGATCCCACTTCGGGATCGTGGTTCCAGCAGGTCATAATACACGCAATGCCTCATTAGAAACTGTCCTTGCATTTTGCTTAAAATGGACAAGTTTGTAATTAAAATGAAAACTTCAACTGACACCAACATCTCTTCCATCAGCAGTGCTGCTACTTCTTCAAATGAACATCAGTCATCATCATCATCAAGTAATGAATTTAGTGACAACAGCAGCAGCGTAGCATGGTGCAATTAAAAAAAGAACAAAAATGTCTGTTTCTCTTCACAGTTTGTGGGGGGTGGGTGTTGGGGGGATGGGGGGGGGGGTGGTTGCACAGACACATCACAAAGCAATTCCATCATTATACATGGGGTCTGTTCGTACAGACATTTCGCAAATAGTGTTTCAGTCTCTACTTTTTTTTTGTTTTGTTTTTTGCGATGAATCATATAATTGTTTTTTAGTTAATTGTGATTAATTACAGATTTTGAAAGTGCTGAAATTTGACTCTAAATATCCTTCTTTTCCTGTCAGAATGCATTTATTTTCTTCTTAGAAAAGAAAAGAAAACAATATGTAACAATACTGTATAATGCTTTTTTAACATTTTCCAAACAAAGCCTTCCACAGTATAAAGATAGAAATGCACTAAAATAGCACCAACTCAAGTAACATTAAACGGTTCCCATAGTCTAAGTGGGAGTTTGACTAATTGAAAGAACTAGTTCCCACATAGGTTGCTTATTCATTGCAATGGGCATTAAATCTCTTAAACTCTTATCCTCGACAATATTAATCAGCTGGCAGAATCTGCTTTGTTACAGCAATCATGAAACCATGTTCATGATTCACATCAGGGTGTCAGCGCCAGCATCAAGCGCTGCTTTGAACTCCACATGAAAAGCGCTTGCAGACAAAAACATCTCATTCTGTGTTTTAGTGATAGTTAAGACTTGCTGTGCTTCTGTGGTAATTAAAATGTACCTTACTTAGGCTGAAAAAATACTGTAATAAATAATATTTCTGTCACAAGTTCCATCTAGGCCTGTTTTGTACAACAAATAGTGTTAAGAACTTCTTTTCCCATCACTTTATCACTGAAACTGAATCACTGCTGTGTGTCTTTGTAGTGTGTGCGTTAGTGTAATGACTTCGGGCGGACACATCGCAAAGTTTCCACCCTTCCAACCAGTGTTAATGCTGTATTAACGGTAAATGTGTTAATCGCTATTAAGAAAAAGTTATGCATTAAACTTTTTAAATTTATCATATGTATTGAGCTAAATCATTCTCCAGGAATCATAGGTATGGGGAATTTCACAAAAGCTAGTCTACCCTTCTGCAAGGAATAGCATAATTACATGCACATTTTTCAAGGGCAGTATGTATGCTAAGTCATATACAAGGTTATATTTGTATAATTCATATTTCTGCTTCTTTCAGATTTGTCCTTCGCCTTCTGAAGACCTGGTTTGTTGTTCTGAGTTGAATTAATTAGTTTTATTCTTCTTTTATGGGGCATACATTTTATATAAGGTTCTAATTTCCTTTTGCAGTAAGCTCCTCTCCCCTGCCATCATCTACTTCTGGCCGGTTCTGACGGTTCAACCGAGAACCATAGGATGGGGCTTGTGCCAAAGGAAACTATACTTTCAGTTTATTCACAATAATTATTATATACTCCACATCTTTCTGGTAGTAAGTATTGAAACAATTACATACACCACCTTTAAGATTATGGAGCAATAAATAGCATCACCTGAGAAAAAAAAATTATCTGATGAGCATGACTGGAAACAAAGCAGAGAAATAGAGCGGTTCTTCATACACAGCAGGCCCGTGGGGAGAACCCTTCAGCTTGTTAGAGTGAGGGACTCAACACAGCTCTTCCTGACATTTCCAGAGGCAAGACACACTCTGATGAGACCTGAGCAAGCCCGAGTCACTTCCACTGTGGCGACATGTGCACCACTGCAAGCTCACGGTGTGAAATGAGCTCCCCTAGGAGACAACTGTCAGCTGGGCAGGAATAAAGGAGAGACTTTATCTAACTCACTAATGAACAATTGTCTAATTGCCATCAAAAGCAGTCATGAGGCCTTCACCCTATCTCTCTCCGAACACTGTCATGATAAAGGAATGTTAAAAGAAGGAGGGAGGGATGGAGGAGGGAAGCAAGGGATGAGAAGTGTTGAGAGGTCACAGCGAGAGCAAGGACAAAAAAAAAAAAAAAGCGAAACTTTGCAGTTTATCTGCCATTTCCTAAGCTTTTCCTTGCATCACAAATAATCTGTAAGTACAGACAATCACGGGCTGCCGCAGTCCAAAACGTAGATGACAAAATATCAACTCTCTGCTACGAAACACTCAGAAGCTGTTTGATTAGAATATCAGCATAGACAGTAATTAATTTCAACTTTAATTACTTGCTGTACATGCCGATTAGATCGCAGGTCTAAGGTGAGTTATTAAAACAGCAGGGAGATGTGCTTTGTGCGAATATGTGCACATACAAAAAAAAGGAACAAGAACGTGTTAATGTTATCTCTCTTAACCTGTTTGCTGAAATTACATCATGCACAGAGACTAAAGGAAGGATGATATCAGATAAAAAAAAGGCTTTGGTGTGTGAGAGTTTATTTGACGTAGTGGTGGGGATTTTTATTCATCCCATTCATTTGAATGTTTTGAATAAATTCACCAAAAAGACACCACTACACTAGTGGGTGGCGGCGCTGGTGTAACGTGAGCAAACTAATTTGTGTGTAAACCATTCTTCAACCTGGTTTCATAGAATCCCGTTTCTACCTCAATGTTTACTAAATTGTTTTTACCTGACTCGTTTTATAATGTAACATTTGCTTGTTATGACACTATCAGTTAGGTTTAGGTTAAAGGTTTAGGGTAGGGAGGTAGGTTTTGTTGATTTGAAACTCGACAGCATATTAACCGTAACAACCTCATCTGTTTGGGAAAACAATTGCCCCACTCAGTGGACATTTCACCTCAGAACTGCTGCAATACGTGTAAGGAGCTGCGTAATATCATTTTACAATTATGTCGCCACAGTCGCGTAATTTGCATGAGATCAGGCTGTGATTTTGGGGTAAATTCTTACATATTGACTCGCATGTCGAACTGACATGAACAACAAACCCCCATTTGTTCAGTCACTGTCAGTCAGCAGATCCTTCTTTTCTCCTTTCGTTCACAACTGACCAGCTCATTCAGTGCCACTTCAAGTTGTTTAGACTAAAAAAACACCAACTAGTTCAGTGAAGCTTATTTGTTCTTTGGGGCCAACCAATGAAATGCTCCTTCACACACTTCTCTATAATGATATTTATTTGTGCTATATACAGTCTTTGAAGGCAGGAAAGGCCACTGAATCAGTCACACATTTTTACAGATGTACTTATGAGTCAATAATGGTGAACTAAAACACTGGAACACTGTGGACAAAGACAAGAAGAGTGATAAAAAGCAGTGAAGCAACCCTGTACTGTTAAACTAAATATAAGCACTCTTGGAGCGCCACTTGTCCATTCTGATTAGAGCAGTGGTTCTCGAACCTGTCCTGGAGGCCCCTCAACACTACACATTTTGGATGTCTCCTCAATCAAACACACCTGATTCAACTCATCAGCTCGTTAATGGAGACTCCAAGACTTAAATTGGGTGTGTCAGAAAAGGGTGACATGCAAAATGTGCAGTGCTGGGGTTCCTCCGGGACCGGTTTGAGAACCACTGGATTAGAGGACCGGAACTAACTGTTGTATAAAATAAATATTTTGACGAAATCTCACGTGCCACACTGAAGAGTTTGTGGAAACGGCTAATCTAAAAATCCCTGCCACACAATGACAGAAGTGACAGCGGAAGGGTGAATGAGGTAAATCTTGTAATGAAAGTGGACGGAAGAGAAAAGGCAGTATGTAATGAAGAGAGAGTGAGGGAGGGATGTTTAAAAGAAGTCCAAGAAGATAGATAAAGAGTGCAGGGATGATGTTATCTGCAGGATTGAAGAAAAGCGCTTCAGCGACCGAATGGTTCCAATCATTTAATCGGTGCGACTCCACCCAACCCAGCTCTGTCCTCCTTCATACGCAATTTCCAAACCCCAAACACTATTTTTGGACTGTTTGTGTTCCTTAAAGAGAGAGTTAAAGAAATGCTCTCTCAGGCCAAAGACCAATTAAAAGTACACAGTAAGAAGCCATTTTAGAGTCTTTGTTTTTGTCAACAGATAATGCTACCCGTTGCATAATGCTAAACATTACATTATATTCTATGTCAGAAACTGTTCATTTAACACACTTTCAAAAGGAAACGTCGCTCTACCAATATTAATTTGTACTCCGCCACTGCTATCATCTGACCTTGTTTTAGAGAATTCTGTAAAAGCTTTTGTTATCGTCGGATATCTTCTTGAACCCAGAACATTCCTATACACTAATATATATATATATATATATATATATATATATATATATATATATTTATATATATATATTGTCTTGTTTAATTCAAAAAAATGGAAAGCAAGTGTATTTTCTTATCCCACTGACAAATAGGTGCTGTAGGTGATTTTAGATGTTTTGCTAACTTCAACCACACACACTCTATCCAAAACCCCACCCCCAGACATGTCCGAAAACCCAATGTTAAAAAACAGAAATGTGCAAAATGATTGACAGAGCACTTCTGAATGGCTAGAAAAGCTCAAACCATGCCCTACTATGCTATCACAGAGACAAGTGTGAATTTTCAGGACATTTATCATGATATCTTTCAGGTAGAAAGAGACATTTTGACTTTGGTCAAAAAGATGTGAAGTGAGGCAGAATGCCTCAGTCACCATTCACTTTCATTGCATCTTTCTTTTCCACACAATGAAACTGAATGTTGATTGAGGCTAATATTCTGCCTTTTGTGTTCCACGGAAGAAAGAAACTGATATGGGTTTGGAACAACAAGAGGGTGAGGTACATTTTTTGGTGATTTCTTTAAACTCCTGTGTTGACAGTCTAAACTGCTGTTTTGTCCGGTTCTAAAATTAAAAAGAAATTAGCCATATATCCTTCTGTGTATGAAGGTTCCTCCTGTCTTTCTGATTTTCTGCCCCCTCCACCTGTGAGAACAGAGAGAAGTGAACATTTATCCCTAAAATGCACTACAACTTAAATGCCATCAGCTGCTTTTAAGAGTTATTGTCAGTGGGATCCATTAAAAACATGTTCTGTTTGAAGGGATATCTCACAGATCTCCATCTGCATTCTAGTCTCAACCTCAGACTAAAACATGATCATTTTCCACCCTCATTCTGACCTTCTGTCAGAAACACTTGGTTTTGGTGCTGCTTCTCCTTTAAGGCATGGTAGTAAACGCCCACTGTTATGATTGGCTCTCTGCTCTTGACTGACCTGCTCTCTCTACTTGCTATATCACTGCTCACCACTACTGGACGGCATTACGGAAGTGATTAAAAGTAAAGTTGGCATTGGTGTGTTGTTGTGGAGGCGGTCAGATGCAAAGTCTACCACAGTGTGACATCACAATGTGGAGGAAGTAGAGAAAGAGTCGTTTTGGCAGCTTGGTTTCAATAAATGCTCTTTTTGTAGTGAGGAGGAGGTTTTGAGCTCCGAAACTTAGGGTACGTTTACACGACAACGATGTACTAAAAACAGAAACATTTTTCCTTTACGTTTTTGAAAAGTTTCGCGTTCACAGGGATCCGCGAAAATGACTAAACACGCTGTATTATGCATGCCAGGCCAGTAGTTGGTGATGTCACTTTGTAAAGAAATACTACGCACCTGCACACATAAGAATTCTTCCACAGAGCGGTGAATACAAACAATGAAGATGGTGAAAGCATCGAGCAATTTTGTCTGGATGGACGATGAGGCTGCTTTATTACTACAATTCTTGAGCAGCACAAACACAGTCCTGTAGTCTGCCATTGTAATTTTGAATGTCTCACGCGTTGTTTGAAGTACTCACACGCATGCTTATAGAATGAATGCGTAATACGCATGCGCATGACGTCATCGTTTTCACAAATTTGCATTTTTGTATGTTTACACGGAGACGATAACGGCATTGTTTTAAAAAACATGCACTTTGAAACCCGTTTTCAAAAGTTTGAATTTTCAGGCCCCAAAACGCCGTTGTCATGTAAACGAACAGCCAAAACGCATAAAAAGTTTTCTGTTTTCAGTTGAAAACGCCGGCGTGTAAGTGGCCCCTTACTGTATGTTTTTATTGTTCAATGACCTCTTATATGTCAAAAGACCATCTATTTCACAAATAGAGGGGAAAAAAGAGAGGACAGGTGATGTGAGGAGCTCTATAAATCCAGATCCTTTCCAGAAGGAGGGTGCGAGGATGAGAAGAACCAATCAGAGCTCAAGGCATTCTGTGGGAGTGGGCAATAGAGCCCCTTTGGCACACCCAACATGAGGACATATGGCTTCACCACACAAGACTGAGTCTCAGCTGTGCCAGTCAAGTGCTTGGCCACCACACAGACACTTCACTCATGCAGTTACACACTGGCGTATGGGAACTACCACAGCCCTTATTATGCATTATGGCATTAGGGGCCAATGACAGAAAACAAGGTGCACACTGATTGTCATGACAGACCTGTCATAGCTCAGCAGTGTAAAGATGCTGTAGGAGTATCCTTTGCCAGATCAAACTTTTCTGTGAATTCGCTTCCCTTTCTTTTGTGTCACAGTCAAATGTTTACTGATTGGTTCAAAATGTAGGGCCACTTTCACACTAGTGGTCTGGACCTGAGTTTGTTTGTTTGGTATGAAAGCAATCAACAGCTACCGCTAGTACTCACGGTCAGACTCACATTGATAACGCAAACATCATGTGGGTTGTACCAAAAGTACAATATGAAAAGTGAATGGTGGGGGCCGGAATTGAACTCGGGTTCAGACTAAGCAATCGAGCCTACTGTACATCAGTAGCCAGCAAGAATTAGACTTTCCAAAGGACATATATCTAGAAAATATGGTCAAAATATTTTAGTGAAGCAGAGAAAAGAGGGCTAAATTGTCAAAATTAACATTAATATCTCCATCAGATTATCCCCCCAACAGCCCCAACAGATTTGCGCTACATCAGAGCTGCTACACCAGTGCTTTTGAAATCATTAAACCCTTATGATCATCACAACGATCAGTTTTTTTCCAAATGAAATTAACTACCAAACCAATGTTTTGGAGACACTCTGAATAGAGGGGAAAAGAGCAGGAACAGAGCTGGAATGTATTGGCCTCTCTGTTTAAACAAAGATGGTGATAAGATTTAAAGACTATGACAGAAGTGAGATAACTAGCCACTTCTACCGTCACCAGACAGGGAGATGCAAGACTTCAAACCAGCTTTCAAAAATTTGGTTTTTGAGATACACATATCACTTCATTTCTCTGTATCTGTGTTGTTTCAGAATCAGAAAGAGCACAGAGCTCAGATAGCAGTAAACAGAGATTGTGTTAGTGTTGATGTGGAAGCAATAACTTAAAACTGAAGTGTGTAATATTTTCAGTGCTAAAATTAGGGCTGTCGATTTTACACGTTAATTTAGTGCAATTATTTAAATTAAAATAATGTGTTAAAAAATGTACACAATTAATCATGCCCCAGACCTGCATGTGAATTTGACCTGTATGAATGTTCCAACTAGGGATGACAATTTTCAGACATTTTCATAATGGTTTCTTGCCAGATTTTTTAAATAAGCTGATTTTAGAGAGTAATCAGCGTATTGGTGTGCATGTAAATGGGCTCATTGATTACATCGAGCTCGCTTCACCTGTGCCGTTCTTCTTCTGTGATGCGAACAAGACGTGCAATTTCCCTCTAGCGGTGGATGACTGAATATACATCCTTATCAACGTCTGCTGGCATGACTACTGAACGCATTTGTCCTGAAATGAATTAATCGATGATCAATACGCTTAATCGATTAAATTATTAATGACAATTTATCGATTATCTATTAATCATTAACATCCCTAGTTACAATTCAAGCCTGATGTACCACCTTGATGCAGTAGGGGGCAGTCAGCACTCCAGCTGTACAGACAACATGGCTCGTCTAAACAACGAGCAGGCAGCTCAACTTTCCACAGACAGAAGCGCTCTTGCGCTCAATGATGGCAAAACAGAATGCAGGGACCTCAAGATGGGGTTTTCAAAGATTTAAACTACGTCTAACTTGACACCGCATCCTAAAAACACAGCATCTATGACTAGAGGCGTTGAATGCGACACAACCAAAGTGAGATGCTCCAAAAGTGTCCGTCTGATGCATGAGTTAAGTACATAGACAAACAGAGGAAGAATGTCAATAATAGGGTTATTTTTATTGATGTGAAATAACAATATTTTTACTTTTAAAGCAACTTTTTGTATTGTCTAAATGCTTTACTTGTCTGTTGCCACAATATTATGTGATATATTTGAATTATCTGAATTATAATATTTATTAGGCCTATATATTTTTTTTAATAATTTTTATTATTCTAAATTCTCTTTATTTGGGGCCTTTCTCAGTAAATATTGGTATGCGATTTATTCGATTAATTAATTTGCGCATCATGTAATTAATCCAATTTTAATGCCCAAGTTTAAATAATTTTTTCCTATCCAAGCTTGACTAACTTTTATAGTAAGTAAGCAATTTGTAGGTTGATGATTCCCCCCAAAAAGTGTAAACACTGTGGCTTTGTGGCACTATCAAAACATTGCTCTGTTTGTTAAAGCCTCCCGACCAGCTCAACACAGCAACAGTGGCTCAACCAATTGAATGAGCTTGGGGACGGGCTATCTTTGTGACCAACCAATTGGAGAAGTGTGGAAATTTCGGGAAATCTCTTTGAAAAAGTCTTTATTTTTGCTATTCTGTTTTCTGACACCACAGTGGCACAGAAATTACACACTTCACTTTTAAAATGCATTTCAGCATACACTCCTACTGTAGATAAGTCCCCAGACTGTTTTTGCACGAGATTATGCACGTATTCTACCGAGTTGCATATGGATTTTATAATTCAACATTTCCTGTTTACTCATTTATTCAGCATAGAAATGCGTTTAATTCTAAAGAACCGATAAGGAAAAACAACAACCAGAAAAAGTAGGAAAACAGTGGGAGTCAACATATAGTTGCATTTTTTTTATTTTGATTATGGTGACATCAAAAGAAAACGTAACATTTTGTTGAATCATTTTGCAAATATATGCAAACGAACGCATTCTCACAAGCACCCGTTCTGGAGAGGTGACTGATTTAAGAGCCATGTGGGTAGACGGATACCTAGCACCCAGCACAGCGGCTTGGAGCAACACAGAAATAATTAGTAGATAATAGCAGATTGTGCTAATGAGACGAGCATTTGACTAGGACACTTCACTTGACCTCCAGTGTTTTTCTGGGTGTCCGAGAGAAAAACGCCTGATTTATAATTACAATCCGCAATGCGCCATGAAAT